>NW_025534522.1:20000-157500 GCF_020615455.1 Coregonus clupeaformis | reverse complement strand
TGGTGCACGGTGCGCTATTATCTGCGTTTGGCCGACCTGATTGAGGCCAGTGGCACAGAAAGCGCGCCTCTGTTATATGCTCTCTCTAAAGAGCAAATAACCATGGTGTGCAGTACCCAAATTTAACCACAAGATGGCCTCCGTGCTCCACTGTAAAGTTTGGGCCTCTGCATGAGTCTCTCAGCAGCACTGCAACATGGGACTTTCAAAGTTTAACTGCCATAAATGTTATTCATGTCATTATTAATGTTATTCATGTCATTATTAATAGGTTTTACATAATATCATTATTATTTGTACAACTTGTATTTTGAATATTGATTTCACTTGTATTTATGTGATAGGAACTATCTGTACATTCTATGTTTTGTTGGGACGCTTTTAGTGGTGACAAGTTCCAGACATCGCGGTAAAGTAGCGGCGGTAAAGTTTAGTACTCTGAAAGATAAGTTAAATTAACGACGTGTTTATTTACAAGTATTCTTGTTTCTAAGTGGACCCATTTCCCTCTCAGTTGTGTGCAGCCAGCGAGGTATGTTCATTATGTTAAATATTTGTCGCGCATATTTACGTGCAAGGTTTCTGTAACGTGAACGCCAACTTGTGTTTTGTACATGTGTTGAAATGTATGTAAACAGTTCGACGGTGGATTGATGACGGTGGAGAATTTTTTATTTTTTATTATTATTATTATTATTATTTTTTTTTTTTCGGGGGAATGGATCAGCTTAATATTGCTGATAGATTGTATCTTCTATCAATGTAATTGTCTGCATCACTTCCAATCCCCCATGTTTTTTTTTTTTTTTATATATATATTTTTTTATATATATACCCCCTTTATTACTTTCAACCCCACCATCCTTTCCCTACTTGGAGTAAATTAGTGAACAACAATGCCAGGCCTCTACTTCCGGTCTATACTTACTATCTACACCTTATGGACACAGTTAATTTTACAATAATTCTATTATATATATACATATATATATACATATACATACATACATACATATATATCATTATTATTATTATTATTTATTTATTTTTTTGCTCTGAACTACTTCTACTCTCAACCTCCTCCGATCGTTTTCATGATGTCCATCCGGTTTGCTTCTATATGCCATATCTTTCTAACTGTGCTCTTTCCCAAAAGCTCCCAACATACAGCCTATACTTATTATGGACACAGTATGCTTTACATTATTAGCTATCTTTGTTATTATTTGTTGTTATTTGTTATTAGTCCCATCCTTCAACTCTATTCAATACCTCCCATCTATCTCTTAACACCATCCATATCGGATTTCTATTTGCCATATATATTTCAACCGTACTGTGATGTTTTACAAAAGTTCTGAACCTTTCTATTCTCATTGCTTCTACAGATTGAGAGTTAAAAATAAACAGCTTTGCTAAAAGTATTATTATATTATTGATTGATTGACTATGACTCTTTCAGATCACCCAGTAATGCTATCTGCAAGGTTAGTTCCAGGTAAATATTGCAATCCTTTAGCCATTCCTGGACCAGTGTCCAAAAACAAGCTACAAATGGACAGAACCAAAACAAATGGTCCAATGATTCCGTCTCTTCACAGCAAAATCTGCAGAGCTGGGAAGATTGTATCCCCATATAAATAACATTCTATTGGTAGCAAGGATTTTATATAATAATTTAAATTGAAAGATTCTAATTTTGAATCCGGTGTCGTTTTTGCGTGTCAGTTCATAAACACTATGCCATGGGATCGGTACATCAAAGATCTCTTCCCAACTATTTTGCAATCTATATGGGACGGCTGTCAATCCTTTGGTCCTTAAGTGAAACTGATATATTTTTTTATTTATCACAGTTTTCCTTAACCAATTATGTTCTTTAATGCAAGGCCGACAGACAAGTTCCTTACTTTCCCCCCCTTCCACTTTCCTCTTCCATTTTTGCGTGTAATGCTGCCATTATTTGGTTGTAATTTTGGGTAGAGCAGACATTTCCATATGTTTTTGTTAGCTGCATGTGCGTCATAACTCCACCAGTCCTACCGATGATATCATTTACAAAGATTATACCTTTTTTAAACATTCTGTCAAAAAATAAAGGTTTTTTGTCAATTAGTATATTTGAATTTAACCACAATATTTGTTGCATTATTTGTTCTGTTCGTTTCTGGAGGATTAAATTGAAATTGCAACCAACTTTCTATGGCTTGTTTTAGAAATAGTGACATTTGGGAGATTATTTCTTTTCAAATAACTGAAAGTGTGAGGTTGTAATCTGAATAAAGGGAAAAAGGCCTTTCTTGAACATTGGGTGAGACAATCTTACTAATTTGCTTGAGAACCAGTTCGGATTTAAGTATAACTTTTGTAAGACTGAAGCTTTTAGTGATAGGTCTAATGCTTTAATATTTAATAATTTCTGTCCTCCGAATTCATATTCATTATATAAATATGCTCTTTTAATTTTGTCTGGCTTGCCGTTCAAAATAAAAATTGAATATTTTTTTCCATATAATTTAAAAACTGTTCGCTAGGCGTAGGCAAGACCATAAGCAAATAGGTAAACTGTGATAATACTAATGAGGTTAATCAGGGTGATTTTTCCACAAATTGACAGGTATTTTCCTTTCCATGGTAGTAAGATCTTATCTATTTTTGCTAATTTTCTATTAAAATTTATTGAAGTGAGATCATTTATTTCCTTTGGGATATGTATTCCGAGTATATCCACATCACCATCAGACCATTTTATTGGTAAACTACATGGTAATGTAAAATTGTATTTTTTAGTGATCCAATACGTAATATAGTACATTTGTCATAATTTGGTTGTAATCCAGAGAGGTTAGAAAATGTATCTAGATCCTCTATGAGGCTGTGGAGGGATTCTAGTTGTGGATTTAAAAAAAACATGAATCATCAGCGTACAATGACACCTTTGTTTTTAAGGTCTTTATTTCTAATCCTCTGATATTATTATTAGATCTGATTTTAATCGCTAACATCTCGATGGCCACAATAAATAGATATGCCGATAGTGGACAACCTTGTTTCACTCCTCTTGACAGTTTAAAACTTTCAGAGAAATAGCCATTATTTACTATTTTACACCTAGGGTTACTATACATGATTTTGACCCATTTTATAAGAGATTCTCCAAAATTGAAATGCTCCAGGCATTTATATATAAACCCCAGTCGAACTTTATCAAATGCCTTTTCGAAGTCTGCTATGAATAGCAGGCCTGGTTTCCCCCATATTTTCCATAGTGTTCTAATGTTTCCAATACTTGCCTTATATTATCTCCAATGTATCTTCCATGTAAAAAACCTGTCTGATTAGAATGAATAATATCCGGCAATACCTTTTTAATTCTATGCGCTATACATTTTGCTAGGATTTTTGCATCACAACACTAAAGTGTAAGGGGCCTCCAATTTTGTAAATGGACTGGATCTTTATATTTTCCACTTGTATCCTGTTTCAGTAATAATGAGATCAGTCCTTCTTCTTGAGTGTCAGATAATCTACCATTTACATAGGAGTGGTTAAAGCATGCTAATAACGGTCCTCTTAGTATATCAAAAAGGGTTTGGTATACCTCGACTGGTATGCCATCCAACCCTGGAGTTTTCCCAGACTTAAAGTCTTTAATTGCATCCAGAAGTTCCTCCTCTGTAATTTCACCTTCACATGAGTCTTTCTGTGTGGCTGTTAATTTGACATAGCAATAGAAAAAAAATCTCTACAATTAGCTTCAGTTAGAGGAGATGGAGGCGACTGAAAAGAAAACATATGCTTAAAGTACTTTGTTTCTTCCTTCAAATGTCATTTGGTGAATCATGGTGACTCCGTCAATTGTAACCAGTTTCATTAAGTTCTTTTGGTAGCATTCCTATGTTGAAGATTAAAAAATAATTTTGTGCATTTTTCCCCATATTCCATCCAGTTTGCTTTATTTTTTATAATATGTTACACTTGATCTTTCTTGAATAAGTTTCTCCATTTCTTTTTGTTTTTCCTCTAATTTATTCTGAGCCTCTATGTTACAGTTTTTATTGCCATCTATCTGTTCTGTTAGACTTTCTATTTCCTTTCTTAGTATAAACTCTTTTGACCTAAATTGCTTTTGTTTTGAGATGAGTACTGAATTGCATGGCCTCTAAAGGCACATTTAAAGGTGTCCCATACAATAAGGGGATTCGCTGTACCTATGTTATGTTGGAAAAAAATCAGTTATAAATTCCTTTGTTCTAATTATAAATAAATTATCATCCAATAGGCTTTGATTAAATTTCCAATATCCTCGCCACGTGGAAATTCAGTAAGAGTAATATATATGCCTATTACATGATGGTCTGACCGCATTCTGTCCCCTATCAACACTTTTTTTACTTTTGGTGCCAACGAGAATGAGATAAGAAAGAAGTCAAGACGACTAGCTTGATTCAGTCTCCGCCATGTATATCTCACTAGATCAGTATATTTAAGCCTCCATATATCTACTAGTTCTAATGTATCCATGACATTCACAATTTCCTTAAGAGCATGTGGGTGATTGTTTGTGGTGTGATTTCCTTTACGGTCCATTGAGCTATTTAAAACAGTATTATAATCCCCCACCATAATAATATTGTCTTGAGTTGCTTGCAGGCTTGATAATTTATTATATATATTGTCAAAGAATTGTGGATCATCATTATTTGGTCCGTAAAGGTTAATGAGCCATATCTGTTTATAGGTGGAGAATTTAGTAGAAGAATAAATCCATCAGTGACCAGAACAGCGGCGTCGTGTATTTCCTGGAGGGAGTGATAGTTAGAAAACCCTTACCACGTTATTATGATCGATTGTTAGAAAACTCTTACCTCGAGTCCCAGAAATATATCTCGTACTGCTGCAGTGACCTGGTGTGTAGCTATACCTTTAACAAAAAATACCGTTTCAAACTGGACAAGTTCAGGTTAGTCCCTCCCTGTTTCGGCCGCTTTGTTTCCGTTTGGTTCCTGATGAATATACCCAGTATGAAAATGTATGCACTCACTAACTGTAAGTCGCTCTGGATAAGAGCGTCTGCTAAATGACTAAAATGTAAATGTAAAGGCAACGTTCAGTCGCAAAACGTTGTGGAATGTTTCAGATATAGTTACCACATATAGAGCCGACCTGATTTCTTATTCTAAATGTCATAGAGACATGTTTGCGGCTTCTTCTTTGGACTTTATATGTCGGTTGGCAACCAACTTTAAGGTGCATTACCACCACCAACTGGACTGGAGTGCGGACCTCAGTTCATCTTTCAATCACCCACGTCGGTAGATGCTCCTAAAAACCAATGAGGAGATGGGAGAGGAGAGGACTTGCAGCGGGTCGAGAGTCACAAATAGAACCGAGTTTTATTTTAGCGCCTGGCCACGTAGACGCTCGCTAACACTGTGGGTGAAATGATTGAATAACGTGTGTGTGTACATTTATTTTGCAACGAGCGTTCGGCCAGGTTAGCTTGTAATGCTCCGTGCGTTGGCCCGCTTGCTGGCAGCATGTTCGACTGTGCGTCAAGAATTCAGCATAGCAAGTTTGAATGAAGGTCTGGTTATTCACAGGTAAATAGTAGTAATATGCTCTAAACCGCTCTGGTAACAACGAACTTTGCTGTCCTGTTTCCAATCGTCCACATGGCTGGGTGAACCTATTCAAGTAAGTAAATACATTTTGAAAATGTAAAAAAAAAAACGATGTATTATTAGCTAACTAGCTACAGTGCATGCTAACTCAAATGAGCTGCTAACGTAGCTAGCTATCTAGCCGACTTTACATACTGTATAGATAGCTAGCTAAGTGAATTACATTTGACCAGCTACCTAACTTCATATTAGCTAGCTAACTTGATGTATTTATCACTGTCATTTTTTTTTTTTATCCCAAATGCATTTGTAGGTAGCTAGCTAACAGCCATGGAGGAGGGTGAAAGGATAGCAGCCCCATCTGTCAAAGTGAGAGAGTAGGCTGTTCTGGAGAGGGCAGGTTCTGTTGTGTAGTTCCAGTCCCTAGAAGTGAGGAGGGAGATAACAGTAACATAATATTCAGTGCGGTCTAATTTTAGTATAGTGAAGTCTGTTTCTGGTGAGGTTTTCTGTCCTCAGGTCCAGAGAGCAGTGAAAGCCTGTCTGCAGATGAAGAGGTCCCGATGAAGAGCAGTGGTTCTCTGTTGTGGTCCTGGGGACTCGAAGGGGTTGCACGGTTTTTTTGCCTTAGCACTACACAGCTGGTTCAAATGATCAAGCTTCAAGTGGTATTTATGTGTTCATTTGTGATTCTATCCTTGATATGATCCTGCTATTGTCACATGCACGTGTGTGTGCACATGCATCTATCTATCTATCCAATGTTATCATGATTTGTTATAAGGGATATGATTCTTTAGTAATCCACAATGACCTGGTGATGTAAAAAGTCTAATAATGACATTATCTTCCATATTCCTGCAGATACCTTGTAACTGGAGATTCCTTCAAAACGATTGCCTTCAGTTACTGTGTAGGGCACTGCAAGGTTGGGTGACCAGGGCCAACTGGGACTGCCTCCTGGGGGAATTCAGGCCTGTGTGTGAAGGCTTCCTGTGTCCTGCATAACTATCATGAGGATGGACGCGAGGACCAGGAGGGGACCTGCAGCTCGCCACCGTGTGCCAGAGGAGAGGTCTGCTGCTCTGCAGGATGTTACCAGGATGGGGGCCAACAACGCAGCATGAGAGGCAATCCGTGTGCGGGAGATCTTCACCTCCTACTTCTTTGAAGAGGGTGCTGTTCCCTGGCAACACCATAGACTACACTATGCACAACCAAAGGCTCTTTTAAGAGCCATCCACATTGCAATAAGAGTATTCTTCCATTGACTTTAGCTTCGTTAACTGCAGTTATTACATTCCCAGTTTCTCTCCTTTTGAGTTCTACTTCTCAGGTGAGGATGTCAGTACAAAATCAAAACAGGCTCTTTTAAGAGTCACCCGTATTGAAAACAATTAGACACCCTATAACCCACACCTACACACTCAATCTGATTGATGGATTGTGCAGTAAGCAGGCTCAGGTGTAGAACTGTGGCTCCTTCCACCTCCAAAAGGACAGGCCAGAGGACCAACCATGGAGAATAGTAAGACACTCCATTATTTATATAACTACACTGTATTGTTTGTCCTCCTGTGTCTGTGCATGTTTTCCAGTATAAAGTATTCTGCAGCCACTTAGTGTGGACACCAGGTGAGGCCACACACAGAGATTCCTGTTGAACATTGTCTCAATAACAGTCTCTCTCCTTCACTTCATCCCTCCCCCCTTCTCCCTAAATCCTCTAGGTGATATCAGCTGTGTCGGTGAACCCCTCCCGCATCTGAACTGGCTACACAGAGGGCACAGCATGATCAGAGGTGAGAGGTCACTTGGTCGGGTCAACAGGGAGTATTATTAAAGAGATGCTTTACATTGAAATACAGATATAGATGTAGTAGTCCCAGAGATAATGATACAAGGTCAGTTTTGCATTTCACCTCCTGATGATGATGATGATGACTGACAGTGTTAGAATAACATGCCATCTCTCTCTCCATCTGTCTCTCGTCTGCAGGTATGTTTTGATGGGTGCCAAACTCCAGTCCAGTCCATCTCACCCGCTCTTAAGATCACCTTCTGGCCAACTGGGGGCCCAAGGCTGTTAGGAGACACCGCTAGAGACACTATTATGGAATTGTGATGACCTGAGAGAATATTAGGGTAGCACTGTAATTCATTAATCATATGCTGTCTTTCCTAGTAGCACTGTGATTCATTAATCATATGCTGTCTTCCCTGCTCCTCTATTCTTACCGCTTTCCCTTTCTGTCTTTGACACTCTTTCTCACACCTCTCTCCCCACCTCCTCTTTCTCCCACCTCTCTCCCCACCTCCTCTCTCCCACCTCTCTCCCCACCTCCTCTTTCTCCCACCTCTCTCCCCACCTCCTCTTTCTCCCACCTCTCTCCCCACCTCCTCTTTCTCCCACCTCTCCCCACCTCCTCTTTCTCCCACCTCTCTCCCCACCTCCTCTTTCTCCCACCTCTCTCCCCACCTCCTCTTTCTCCCACCTCTCTCCCCACCTCCTCTTTCTTCCTCTGTTTTTATAATGCACACCAGATGTGCATTGAAGTACAGATTTAACTTCTATTTAGAATATATTTTACAATTATATTTATAATGCATGTATTATGTGTTTCTAACACTTGGATAATGAACTTCTTTCAATAAAGCGTTTCACATTCTCTACTGGTTGAAATTAAGTCTCATTTGATGAAATACTACACCTATCCAGTGTCCTCAGATCAATGCAGATGAAGGAAATTAGATGGTGAGATGAACCGGTTTAGTGAGATGAACCAGTTTGAGAGTATTTACATGATGCATAGGAAGTGTAGTGTACTGTTTTTAAAATTCTGTTTCTGTATATATGAATTACAAATCAGCCTTTAACTAGTTAAATCATGTTTGTAGTCTATTGCATAGTTCCAATGTGTAACCATTGATGTCCCAGGATTGGTAAACACTGTTGAAGTGTATAATTGTAATACATACATTCAGACAAAGTGTTAATAAAAAGACTGGAGTTTGATCCTCCAGGTATTGGATATGACTGAAAAAGGATGTTTCACAGGCATTCATACCTGAACTGCACCTTTATTTGCCAAGGTAGAGTACATGATCAGTGAATATATTCAATGTCCAGAATACTATGTGGGGATCTCATGCATGGTAATAACTACATGTATATAAGACTTGCATCCTTGGCACAAAGTTATATTACATTCTACTCAATCCATAGGCTTCATTAATGTCATTCAGACTGTTTTGAAGTTGATCCAACCGGCTATGATAGCTGAGGTTCATAGCTAGGTTCTGAACTAATATTTACACCAAACGTTTTAGGGTCCACATACACAGATCAGCTACTAGCTACAGATCCATAGGCATACAGGTATATTTATCCTCCACTACACAATAAGCAAGAAAATAGTTCGCTACGTTACTTCAGCTGCATTGCATTGCAAATATCAGCAAGGCAAGTTTACAAAATTCTACATTCAATTTGCAGTAAATGCTTTAGCTAGGTAGATTTTTTACATCCACAGTTTCACAAGACGACAGCCTGGTTTTCAGAATTACAATTTCATTCTCGCGTCACAACACCCATAAAGCTAGCCAGCTAGCTGGCTAATGTTAGCTAGTCAGATAACTTGCTAAATAGCGATTTTCGTAAATTAACTTTATGACCAAAAAATATGCATAATCGTTTTGTCTCTACATTAACTAACATATTCCTCGCAACTGTAAATGTTTTTGCATGATTCGTTATGATGTTATAATTACTTATGTTTGCTTCCATCCAAGTATTTTTGTCAGCCATCTTTGCTGAAGAAAGTCTCTCAGCCTTGGGTCGCATAGCGTCAAAGTCGTCATGGGAACCACTCGATATGATTGGTCATCGCTCAGCGGTCCGCCGCTGGTGATTTGCATAAAGTTGGCAAAAAGTTTAACTTTTTCACCGCCTCCTTCGCGCCGCCAAAAGGTCCACCGCTCTTTCCGCTTCTCACCAATTTCCTTCCATTGAAAATGCGACGTTTCACTGCGCGGTTTCGCGTGCTAGTGTAACGGGGCATTACGCGTCACGTGTTAGTTTAAGCGTCTGTTTGGTTTATTATTAAAGAGCTCACCATGAACGCCTTACAAACATTCTTAAAATAAAGTGGTGATCCTAACTGACCTAAGACAGGGAATTTTTACAAACCTCTACATATTCATGATTTTGTAAAAAATCTAATCAATTTCTGTTTTTTGATTTAGAAAAAATAGGCATTTCACCTCAATAGAAAAATGATTAGGCTAGTTGATGTCGCAGCCAGCCACCATTACTGTGTAGATATGCCTATTTCTCACATCAATACAGACACAAGGGCTTATTTGTTGGAGGTAGCCCTATTCAGAAATAAGTGGTAACCTAGGTCTCTGTTGGCGTATTCAAAACAACTCGGCAATCTCTGACCGCCGCCTTCAGTGCGTTCAAGACAACTGGGAATTCGGGGAAAAACGAGCTCAGACCGGGATTTTTGTTGTTGTTGACCGGTCATCCAACCCGGAATTCCCATTCAGAAACTCTGTCATCTTTCAATGACCTGAAAATCACTGATGTCATTATTTGACCTCATTTTCCCCCCTGAGTTCCCAGTTGACCGGTTTAACAAACACAATCAATGTCACCATGCAATCCTTAGGCTATACATTTCTGTGGAGATGTCCTATGCTTAAAAGCAGGGCTCGAATTGAGGGGGTGAGGATATAGGCCTAACCCTTGTTATAGAGAGGTTCAAAAAGCATATGCTACCCCTTGTTTGCTGAGCCTTAGAAAAAACGGTCTTATAGATTATATAAAGCGATCTATGCTATAACAATAATTCACTCCACGATTATTTCCGCATAGTCTACTAGCCTATCGAAGGTCTTGCTCAGCCTCAACATCACAGGAAAATGTGGTTGGTTTATTAAAAACTCCGCAATATATAATATTAGTGGTAGGCTATGCCTACCGCAAAATACCAAAACGATAGAATCGGTATGGGTATATGCATAGACCAAACAGTTTATCAGATAACAACGTTCTTATTCAGGACAATCCCATTGAATCCGCCTATTCATTTCAGTGCAGTTGTGTTCTTACGCATATCCTTAGTCTAAACGGAACCGAAAACACCCCAGCCTGTTATGATCACAGATCATGATGAAGCCTGAACATTTCAGCCGTTTGTCATTGATTTGGCCCACAATCGCCTACAGATTTGATACACATATTTAATCTGGATTTGAAAAACAATAGCCTGACTAGGAGCCTGACTTTTCCCCACGTCATATTTGTTACCAATTAGGCTAATTTCCACTCCATTCATATGCAAATACATTTGATTCATACACTGGCTTGTCTGGCTGGCATGTTTTCATTTTAAACTGGCCTTCCCTTATCTACACTGAAATAATATTATTTAAGTAGTCCTCTATTATTATTATTTTTTTAAATTCATAGCTCATTAGTGCACCCTTGTGATTGAATATATACAGTGGGGAGAACAAGTATTTGATACACTGCCGATTTTGCAGGTTTTCCTACTTACAAAGCATGTAGAGGTCTGTAATTTTTATCATAGGTACACTTCAACTGTGAGAGATGGAATCTAAAACAAAAATCCAGAAAATCACATTGTATGATTTTTAAGTAATTAATTTGCATTTTATTGCATGACATAAGTATTTGATCACCTACCAACCAGTAAGAATTCCGGCTCTCACAGACCTACTGGTTTTTCTTTAAGAAGCCCTCCTGTTCTCCACTCATTACCTGAATTAACTGCACCTGTTTGAACTCATTATCTGTATAAAAGACACCTGTCCACACACTCAATCAAACAGACTCCAACCTCTCCACAATGGCCAAGACCAGAGAGCTGTGTAAGGACATCAGGGATAAAATTGTAGACCTGCACAAGGCTGGGATGGGCTACAGGACAATAGGCAAGCAGCTTGGTGAGAAGGCAACAACTGTTGGCGCAATTATTAGAAAATGGAAGAAGTTCAAGATGACGGTCAATCACCCTCGGTCTGGGGCTCCATGCAAGATCTCACCTCATGGGGCATCAATGATCATGAGGAAGGTGAGGGATCAGGCCAGAACTACACGGCAGGACCTGGTCAATGACCTGAAGAGAGCTGGGACCACAGTCTCAAAGAAAACCATTAGTAACACACTACGCCGTCATGGATTAAATCCTGCAGCGCACGCAAGGTCCCCCCTGCTCAAGCCAGCACATTTCCAGGCCCGTCTGAGTTTGCCAATGACCATCTGGATGATCCAGAGGGAGGAATGGGAGAATGTCATGTGGTCTGATGAGACAAAAATAGAGCTTTTTGGTCTAAACTCCACTCGCCGTGTTTGGAGGATGAAGAAGGATATGTACAACCCCAAGAACACCATCCCAACCGTGAAGCATGGAGGTGGAAACATCATTCTTTGGGGATGCTTTTCTGCAAAGGGGACAGAACGACTGCACCGTATTGAGGGGAGGATGGATGGGGCCATGTATCGCGAGATCTTGGCCAACAACCTCCTTCCCTCAGCAAGAGCATTGAAGATGGGTCGTGGCTGGGTCTTCCAGCATGACAACGACCGAAACACACAGCCAGGGCAACTAAGGAGTGGCTCCGTAAGAAGCATCTCAAGGTCCTGGAGTGGCCTAGCTAGTCTCCAGACCTGAACCTAATAGAAAATCTTTGGAGGGAGCTGAAAGTCCGTATTGCCCAGCAACAGCCCCGAAACCTGAAGGATCTGGAGAAGGTCTGTATGGAGGAGTGGGCCAAAATCCCTGCTGCAGTGTGTGCAAACCTGGTCAAGACCTACAGGAAACGTATGATCTCTGTAATTGCAAACAAAGGTTTCTGTACCAAATATTAAGTTCTGCTTTTCTGATGTATCAAATACTTATGTCATGCAATAAAATGCAAATTAATTACTTAAAAATCATACAATGTGATTTTCTGGATTTTTGTTTTAGATTCCGTCTCTCACAGTTGAAGTGTACCTATGATAAAAATTACAGACCTCTACATGCTTTGTAAGTAGGAAAACCTGCAAAATTGGCAGTGTATCAAATACTTGTTCTCCCCACTGTATTTGCTTATGGTCTTGCCTACGCCTAGCGAACAGTTTTTTAAATTCTATGAGAAAAAAATATTCCATTTAATTTGGAACGGCAAGCCAAACAAAATTAAACGGGCCAATTCATATAATGAATATGAATTCGGAGGACAGAAATTATGAAATATTAAAGCATTAGACCTATCACTAAAAGCTTCAGTCATACAAAAGTTATACTTAAATCCGAACTGGTTCTCTAGCAAATTAGTAAGATTGTCTCACCCATTGTTCAAGAATGGCCTTTTCCCCTTTATTCAGATTACAACCTCTCACTTTCAGTTATTTGAAAAGGAAATCATCTCCCAAATATCACTATTTCTAAAACAAGCCATAGAAAGTTGGTTGCCATTTCAATTTAATCCTCCAGAAACGACAGAACAAATAATGCAACAAATATTGTGGTTAAACTCAAATATACTAATTGACAAAAAACCTTTTTTTTTGACAAAATGCTTAAAAAAAGGTATAATCTTCGTAAATGATATCATCGGTAGGACTGGTGGAGTTGTCGCACATGCAGCTAACAAAAACATTTGGAAATGTCTGCTCTACCCAAAATTACAACAGAATAATTGCAGCCTTACCGCAAAAATGGAAGAGGAAAGTGGAAGGGGGAGAAAGTAAGGAACTTGTCTGTCGGCCTTGCATTAAAGAACATAATTGGTTAAGGAAAACTGTGATAAATAAAAAA
The DNA here is from genome assembly GCF_020615455.1 of Coregonus clupeaformis. Classification (NCBI taxonomy): domain Eukaryota; kingdom Metazoa; phylum Chordata; class Actinopteri; order Salmoniformes; family Salmonidae; genus Coregonus; species Coregonus clupeaformis. The sequence goes on along the minus strand of NW_025534522.1, from coordinate 144,044 downwards.
GTATATCAGTTTCATTTAAGGACCAAAGGATTGACAGCCGTCCCATATAGATTGCAAAATAGTTGGGAAGAGAATTTTGACGTACCGATCCCATGTTATAGTGTTTATGAACTGATACGCAAAACGACACCGGATTCAAAAATTTGAATCTTTCAATTTAAAGTATTATATAAAATTCTTGCTACCAATAGAATGTTATTTATATGGGGATACAATCTTCCCAGCTCTGCAGATTTTGCTGAAGACAGAATCATTGGATCATTTGTTTTGGTACTGTCCATTTGTAGCTTGTTTTTGGACACAGGTCCAGGAATGGCTAAAGGATTGCAATATTTACCTGGAGCTAACCTTGCAGATAGTATTACTGGGTGATCTGAAAAGTCATAGTCAATCGGTCAATAATATAATAATACTTTTAGCAAAACTGTTTATTTTTAATTCACAATCTGTAGAAACAATGAGAATAGAAAGGTTCAGAACTTTTGTAAAACATCACAGTACAGTTAAAATATATATGGCAAATAGAAATCCTATATGGATGGTGTTAAGAGATAGATGGGAGGTGTTGAATGGAATTGAAGGATGGGACTAATAACAACTAACAACAAATAATAACAAGATAACTAATAATGTAAGCATACTGTGTCCATAATAAGTATATAGGTTGTATGTTGGGAGCTTTTGGGAAAGAGCACAGTTAGAAAGATATGGAATATAGAAGCAAATAGGATGGACCTCATGAAAATGATCGGAGAGGTTGAGAGTAGAAGAAGATCAGGAGAAAAAACAAAATATAATTATTGTAAAATTGACTGTGTCCATAAAATATAGATAGTAAGTATAAGCTGGAAGTAGAGGCCTAAGCATTGTTGTTCACTAGTTTACCCAAAGTAGGGAAAGGGTGGCGGGGTTGGAAAGTAATAAAGGGGAGTATATATATATAAAAACATGGGGGATTGGAAGTGATGCAGACAATTACATTGATAGAAGATACAATCTATCTGCAATATTAAGCTGATCTACCCCCCAAAAAAAAATATTTAAAAAAAAGAAAAGGAGCGTGCTTTGCCTCTTGTCATCCGAACTCCTGAACAAAGGAAATCTCTCAGTTTATATACTATCACTTAACCCAAACAATTCACATAAAACTTCATATAAAATAAAATGTTCTCCAATCAGTAGTATAGATATATGTTTAGAGTCTAAACTATTCTAGATAACTGAGAATTCATCCTCCTCTACCTTCTCTACCTGAATCCAACCAGATTCTCAATATATTTAAATCAACAAAGTTATACATTCTCAGTCACTTAGCTCACGCACCATCAAACCTCTCAAACCTCTATGTAGTCGGTCTGAGTAAAAGATAGATACATGATGAACTACTATATATTCATGCTGAGAGAATCTATGTAGTCCAAATCTTACTGATATATAAGGAAAAATCCCACATAGAACCTCCCTATTGTTTAAATGACACCCTTGTACACATCATTTTCAAATATCCCCATCCTCTTAGACATGCTACTAAGAACAACATACATAGAAATACATTCTTAACATCATAACATCATCCACACAAATACAAATGATACATGACACTTTCTAAGTTACAGGGAGATTATAATATAGTCAGATGAATATATCTCAATAGAAATAACGTCAGTCTTCTTCATCCATGTCTAACTGAGTATTACAGTACCATGTAGTTGACCTACTGTATGTCTGTCTAACTGAGTATTACAGTACCATGTAGTTGACCTACTGTATGTCTGTCTAACAGTATTACAGTACCATGTAGTTGACCTACTGTATGTCTGTCTAACTGAGTATTACAGTACCATGTAGTTGACCTACTGTATGTCTGTCTAACTGAGTATTACAGTACCATGTAGTTGACCTACTGTATGTCTGTCTAACAGTATTACAGTACCATGTAGTTGACCTACTGTATGTCTGTCTAACAGTATTACAGTACCATGTAGTTGACCTACTGTATGTCTGTCTAACAGTATTACAGTCCCATGTAGTTGATCTACTGTATGTCTGTCTAACAGTATTACAGTACCATGTAGTTGACCTACTGTATGTCTGTCTAACAGTATTACAGTACCATGTAGTTGACCTACTGTATGTCTGTCTAACTGTGTAGCTCCTCCAGTGACAGGCATGAGGCAAGAGATCTTGATTTGAATACAGGGCTTTAATGCTGGTTAACCCGTGAGAACTGGTTTAAAGAAAGAAAAAATACATTAACAAAATAATGCCATATGCATGTCTCACACATCTGGCGTTATAATCAAGCTCATACAGCTAGCCACTTTATGTATATTTTACACCAAACCTGACGCACGTAAACACAAACACCCTCATTGCAAAATAAGTAGTCAACAAACCTCATTGCTGCTTATCACACAGAGGTACTAAACATCCTTTTAAATGTCCTTTATCTTCTTCTGTATACTTTCTTTGTAAGTATGCACTTAAACACGATAACAGTGGAAAAATAATTCGCTTTTGGCGGTAAAGTTTCTCGGTGCGTCGCTAAAGGCGCTCGGTGACAACACTCGGGCGGAACCAATAATTAGTTCCGTCTTGCTGTAAACGTACAATTCAGAAGAAATTAAATAATAAAAAGTGCAAATACATGAAATAAACTGGCGACAGAGGCAGTTACACTCCCACCAAATCACAAGTGATTTCTTAAAACTTGGAGACAAACCTACTGCATGAATAAATAAAATGAAACTCTGTCCTAATAAACAACTAATAAACTGTGTGTGAGTGTATGATAGAACCATCAGTCTGCTTCTAGCAATGTAACTGTTTTCTGAATGGGTCTCTCCAGGTAAACAGGTTTGGCTGTACGCTTTCCTCTTCCATCCAGGGGAGGAGTCACTGATGAGTAACTTGAGTCTCCTCACTCTTTCATCACTTCCAGGATAGACCTCGATGACTCTTGCTAGCTTCCATTGGTTTCGTGGTGTGGCAGCATCTTGTAACAGAACAATGTCACCGACCTTTGCATTTCTGCGATCTTTGGTCCACTTCTGTCTGTGTTGGAGATTCAGGAGATACTCTTTTTCCATCGTACCCAAAAAGTTGTTGGTTAAGAGTTGAACTCTGCGCCATCTTTTGCGGAGGTAGAGATCCTCCTTGACAAACTTTCCAGGAGGAGGGAGAATGATTGTGTATTTCATGGTCAAGATGTGGTTTGGTGTCAAGGGCTCTGGACTGGTAGAATCGTTCAGATGATCAGTGGTTAGAGGTCTGCTATTCACAACCGCCATAACCTCATATAGAAATGTTCGTAGGGAAGAAGAGTCAAGTTGTCTGGACGACTGTTCTAGAATGGACGCCAGACACTTCTGATAGTGCGGATTTGTCTTTCCCAGACTCCACCCATATGACTTGAGGCAGGGGTGTTCATGATGAACTTCGCAGCCCAAATCTTTGAGCTCTTCTTGATCCATCTCTTTCAGTGCTTCAATGAACTCACGCCTTGCTCCGACAAAGTTTGTCCCTTGATCACACCTTATCTGCCTTACTGATCCACGAATGGCGATGAATGAACGCAGAGCATTGATAAAGGCATCTGAGGTCAAGTCATCAGGTGCTTCAATGTGAACTCCTCTTGAACACATGCAGGTGAGCAACAGCCCATAATGCTTTAGCTCCTTTCTTCCTTCCTTAATGTGAAATGGTCCGAAGCAGTCCATTCCACAGTAAGTGAATGGAGCAGTTGTTTCCATCCGACTCTTCTGGAAGGTCTGCCATCCTTTGTTGCTCTGTGCATCTTCGGAACCTTCTGCAACTTGTGCACTTGTGAATATGGGATGAAACAAGCTTGTTGCAACCCAGGATCCATATGCCATTGGATCGGAGTTCATTTATAGTCATTCCTCGACCTTGATGGTACACTCTCTCATGATAGTGCTTGACGAGCAATGCAGAAACATGACTGTCTCTAGGAAGTACTGCTGGATGCCTCACATGTGGATGTAGGGCAGCATTAGCTAAGCGGCCTCCTACTCTGATTACACCTTGATCATCCAGGAACGGACATAGTTTGTGCAACTGGTTGGCTTTGTCTTTGACCTTTGTCTCCTTATGATGTCTAAGGCGTTGAATTTCTTGAGAGAGAGTTGCTTCCTGGACCATCTTGATTATGGTCAGCTCCGCCTCTTTCCTTTCCTCCAAGTTCGAGGCCTCACAGGACTTTGGCTTGAGACCTTTGATTTCCTTAGCACGGCGCTTGAGTCTGGCAACAGCCTTCACCATTCTTGCCCAGTCTGAGAACTTGTGTAGACGATCTAAAATTGTTTTTGCTTCTTCTGCCTGAGTGTCATGAACCTGAGCTTTCTTGACCTCTGGGTCACTGCTCTCAATCTCTCCCACCATGACAACTCCAGTTGGTAGCTCTTTTTGCCAAAGAAGGTCTGGACCCGTGAACCAGTTAGAAGCTGTGAGTTGTTCTGCTGTGACACCCCTTGAGGCGTGGTCAGCTGGGTTGTCTTCTGAAGCTCTTTCTACAAAATCAGATTCCAACACCTTGATGACGTCTGTTGGAAGGACTACTTCTTTGATCTGTGTTCTACAGACATAGTGCACTTCGTTTGGGAGATTTGGAAGAACTGATGTCACTTGCTTCACAATGACTTGATGGCTTATTCCAAAGGCATCTCCAAAGTCAAGACATGGGTTGCCATAGCCGACTACACTCCAACCCAAGTCTGTTCTCTGAGCAAAGGGCTCATTTTCTTCTCCAGCAACCACTTGTCTTGGTACAAGAGCTTGAGGACAGTTGTAGCCAATTAGTAGGCCGATGTCACAGCTCTGCAGAGGAGCAATTTCATCTGCGATGTGCTCAAGATGAGACCATGCCTTGGCAGTCTCTGGTGTGGGAATATGATCTCTGTTTGCAGGGATGAATTCTCTTGAGTAAGTTACTGGCAGGTAGATTATCTTATTGGAGTAGAATCCTCTTATTTGTAGATCAGTCAGCCTTCTGCTAGGCACCACTGTATTTCTTGAAGACATTGTGAGAGCTTTAACTGGACTGGTTCATTTTTAGTGTGAAGAACCTTTGCTGTCTCTTCAAGGATGAAGGTCGTGTCACTCTGTGTATCGAGAAGAGCGTACACAAGAACTTCATGATTTGGCTTACTTGTAGTGGACAACCACACAGGAATGACTGAGGATGTATGGGTGCCTTTAACATTCTGGATAACTCTGTTAGATGTTACCTCGCGTGGTGGTTTTGTCACCCTCTCTTGTGAACGATCTGTCGTTCCTTCTCTTGACTTGTCACTCTCCCTTTCTCCACCAGTCCTTGTTGACATTCCTCTTTCTTTGCTGCGATTATCGTGTAGGCAGGTTGGATGTCCTTTCTCACAAGTATCACAGATCCTTCTATTTTCACACTCCTTTGAGCGATGGCCAGGCTTCAGACAGCCAAAGCACAACTTCATCCCTTGAACAAACTTGACTCGCTCAGAGATGGTTTTATTCATAAATTTCCAACACTTGTGTAGACTGTGACTTGACTTCTCACAAAAAACACAGCTTGTGGAGGAAGCTTTTTTCATCTGAGTTAGTTGCTAGTACCTTTGCTCCGAGAGCTCTGTTCTTTAAAACCTTGATCTGCTCACCTTCAGCAGGTTTCAGAGCATGGAGAGATGTTATTGGGTTATTTGCAATCTTAGCTTCACGTGTGAGAAACTTTACAAACTGCTGGAAGCTTGGGAATGTGTGACTTTCTTCCTCCACTTCTATGACCTTTCTGTTCCATCTCGAGGTCAGCCAGTCTGGAAGCTTTGCAAGTAACTTCTGGTTCTCATCTGCAGTCATTAAGTACTTCGAGGCCTCTGATCTGAGTCATAGCAGCCTCACAGCTCCGAAGAAAATCAGCAAACTCTTGAAGTTCGATACTGCCTTTGGAGCTTATCTTGGGCCATGCCTCCAGCTTATCTCTGAATGCTTTGGCTATGAGGAATGGATTTCCATATCTTTCCTCGAGAATCCTCCATGCTGCGTGATAGGCTGACTCTGAACCAAGCAGGAAGTAGCTCTCTATAGCCTTTTTAGCAGGTCCACCCACATACTTTCGCAAGTGATATATCTTTTCTTCGGCTGGAATGTTTTTCCGATCAATGAGTGTCTGAAATGAAACCTTCCAGTCATTGAATCTGAGTGGGTCGCCATTGAATATTGTTGGTTCAGGTATAGGAAGACGACCTGCACTGATGGACTCTGCAAGTGCTCTAACAAGAGCTGCTGTGCTGTCATCCTGCTTTGAATGTGCCCGGTCTTGTGGTGAAGAATGGTGCTGCAACAGATTATTTTCATGTTTAACTTCTTCCTTTTCCTTCATACAGACACTTTGATGGAGTAGACTGCTTATTTCTTTATCTGAGCACTCACTCTGATCATACACTCGCTGACGTGCCTTAGCAGCCTTTAACTTTTTAACTGTCTCTAGTCGCTCCAGTTGTCTCCGCTTGCATCTAGCACCTTTTGTCTCTCTGCAGCTTCAGCTTCAAGCCTTTCCAATTCCTCAATGCAACACTCTTGTTCTAGTAGTACTTCTAGAGTAGCTTCATTGGCAGCAACTTCAGCAGCGGCATCTTGTCTGCTAACAGAAGTCCAACTTGAATGTCTGGAGCTGCTTTGAGCGTGAGAGGACTTAGTGCATTGGGATTTGATACTTATCTTGTCTGAGGCTACAGACTTGAATATAGACGATGTCGCCCCTGTTGCCTCGTTGTTCATCTCCTCCACCGTTATCTGCTGTCTCCAAACGATCTTTTGCAGTTTGGATGATCTTCCTGGTTACAGCATCACAGGTGTCAATTCTGCGACGTGTGTCATGGTCAGGGTTGTCTATGCTCCTTAACTCATCATAAGCAATGTTCAGATTCTCTGAGGCAGCACTTATTTTGCTTATGTGTTCATGTAGCAGGTTGTTTGAGTATTGTCCACTCAAAGCTTGCTTGGCGTCTTTAGCAATAGCCTTCCACTCCTCATAGCTCACAGTGAAACGGTGAACAAATCTTCTTATTTGCTCATTGTACAGTTCTTGGCCCTTTTCTGTTAACTTTCGGTCTCTTTGGCTTCTTCATGGTTCTTGTGAGGAAGTGTGGTCATTAGCTCTTGTGCCTTTAGTAGTCTGTGGTTGCATGTCTATGCACTGCTGCTCTATACTTTCACCTACATTAACCTGCTTTCTCCCAGAGAGGTAAGACTAGGCTCTGACATTGTTACTTGGTGTACTTAAATTTGGGTTAAATCTAATTTGGCCTGTAGCTAAGTGATTCAGCTCCCATTAGCTATTCACATTTATACTATTTTTACCACTAATATTATTTTTTTAGAACATATTCACATCTACTTCACACAATCAATATCACGTTGTTCTATGAAATGCAAAATTCAGTCTCTTGGTTGTAGCTTAGTTAACACTTAAACATACACACAACTATACCGTATGAATATGAAGGCAAAAATGTGTCAGTCTCTTGTGGGAAATAGTTTAAGCTTCTTTGCATCAGCTGGATTCATGGTAAGGCGCCTGGATTCTTCTGTGGATGCTGCGGCTGTGTAAATGTCAGGAGCAGATGCACACTCTTGGATGTAGAGATGTCCCTTCTTGTCCATGGATCACGGCTCTTTGGTACTGTCTTCCTCGTCTACTCATGCAGAGCAGATGAGTTCTCACTGTAGCTCCTCCAGTGACAGGCATGAGGCAAGAGATCTTGATTTGAATACAGGGCTTTAATGCTGGTTAACCCGTGAGAACTGGTTTAAAGAAAGAAAAAATACATTAACAAAATAATGCCATATGCATGTCTCACACATCTGGCGTTATAATCAAGCTCATACAGCTAGCCACTTTATGTATATTTTACACCAAACCTGACGCACGTAAACACAAACACCCTCATTGCAAAATAAGTAGTCAACAAACCTCATTGCTGCTTATCACACAGAGGTACTAAACATCCTTTTAAATGTCCTTTATCTTCTTCTGTATACTTTCTTTGTAAGTATGCACTTAAACACGATAACAGTGGAAAAATAATTCGCTTTTGGCGGTAAAGTTTCCTCGGTGCGTCGCTAAAGGCGCTCGGGTGACAACACTCGGGCGGAACCAATAATTAGTTCCGTCTTGCTGTAAACGTACAATTCAGAAGAAATTAAATAATAAAAAGTGCAAATACATGAAATAAACTGGCGACAGAGGCAGTTACAAACTGAGTATTACAGTACCATGTAGTTGACCTACTGTATGTCTGTCTAACTGAGTATTACAGTACCATGTAGTTGACCTACTGTATGTCTGTCTAACAGTATTACAGTACCATGTAGTTGACCTACTGTATGTCTGTCTAACAGTATTACAGTACCATGTAGTTGACCTACTGTATGTCTGTCTAACTGAGTATTACAGTACCATGTAGTTGACCTACTGTATGTCTGTCTAACTGAGTATTACAGTACCATGTAGATATTAATAAAACAAGGTATACCATTCATTTCTTTAAAAAATTAGATACAAAATAATGTATGAATATATAAAGTATTTACACACAAACTGTTAGTGGTAAATAAAACTACATATTCCTATCCTACAGTTATAATACACATGTTCCTGTGTTTTTAAGGACCTGAGTGACAACACATGTAAGACGTCTGTCCACCAGATTATACATTCCTGTCCCTAAGACTATTTTTCTGGACTCAGATCAATCAGTGTAATTTTGAACCAGCCTTTTATATACATTGACCACATTATACTGTCATTATACAACATTATCTTCACCAGATCTCAAACCAGCCTTCTACATTGACCACATTATACTGTCATTATACAACATTATCTTCACCAGATCTCAAACCTCTTGTCTGTCAGGAAGGGTCTTCTGTCCTGGATTCTGTTGTTGAAGAGTCTGTAGAGAAGAACATTACTATTATTAATCATTAGTAGAACATTAGACAACAGATCTCCATCCTCCAACAGTTGCTCCCAGCAACAGAGACACCCATATGATCTCTCACACACACTCTGCTCACCGTCACACACACCCTTACCGTATGGTTTGTATTGAAGTGTTGGTGGAGACCAGTTGGAGTATTCTGTCAGTCAGAGCATCAGTGATGTCATTATGACTCAGGCTACAACAGAGAGAGAGAGAGAGAGAGAGAGAGAGAGAGAGAGAGAGAGAGAGAGAGAGAGAGAGAGAGAGAGAGAGAGAGAGAGAGAGACAGAGAGAGAGAGACAGAGAGAGAGACAGAGAGACAGAGAGAGAGAGAGAGAGAGAGAGAGAGAGAGAGAGAGAGAGAGAGAGAGTGAGAGAGAGACAGAGAGACAGAGAGAGAGAGACAGAGAGACAGAGAGAGAGAGAGAGAGAGAGAGAGACAGAGAGAACAGACATTTGTCATGTAGTCACACACACACCCACACGCACACACACACGCTCACAGAGTGAAAGCCACTCACTCCAGGACTTGTACTTTGTGCAGGTGTGTGATCAGGGCCGGTAGGTGGTGGTCTGTGAGTTGACAGTGGCTGAGGTCCAGTTCTGACAGCCCCTCTGAGTGTTCCAGAACCAGGGCCAGAGATCCACAGGCCTTCTGGTCCAGCCTGGTCTCACTGAGGTCCAGCTCTCTATCCAGGGCTCTGCACAGGGACTCTGCGTGCCTCAGCACCCCCTCTTCAATCCCCTCACACACAAGGTCCAGCAGCTGACGTAGCAGAGCTTTGCTGGGGCTGACAGGACAAGAGGCAGAGATAACATTATGACACAGAGTAGGTCTAACTCCTACTGATGAACTAGTTGGTTAAATGTTTGTCTTTTGTGTGTCTAACCTCAGCTTGACAATATGCAGGATGGGGAAGCAGCTCCCTCAGTGCTCTGTCCTCCACCTCACAGTCTCTTAGGATGATCTGCACCTGGTTCTGGACCAGCTGGGTGCTGTGTTGGTTCTGCTTCAGAACAGAGTGGATGGCCCTGCAGTGGTCAGTGGTCAGACACAGAGCCTCCTCCTGGTCCTGAGCTGACAGGTCCACAGAGGAGGAGCAGGAGAAGTCCAGCCTGTAGTGCAGAGACCTGAGCAGCCATACTGCTGTTGGTGGTGGTGGTGGTGGTGCCCCCTGCTGGATCGGAGAGGCAGCACAGCACTGGAGGACACTCAGCAGTAACCTCCTGTCAACACTACAGAGAGAGAGAGAGAGAGAGAGAGAGAGAGACAGAAACAGAGAGAGACAGAGAGAGACAGAGAGAGAGAGAGAGAGAGAAAGAGAGAGAGACAGAGAGACAGAGAGACAGACAGACAGAGAGAGAGAGAGAGAGAGAGAGAGAGAGAGAGAGAGAGAGAGAGAGAGAGAGAGAGAGAGAGAGAGAGAGAGAGAGAGAGAGAGAGAGACCGAGAGAGAGACAGAGACTTATTTAAACACCATCACACATTAAAACACTGATGAACACACTACCACTGTGTTTGTCATGTCAACTCCCGGCGTTCCCCTTCAATTCCACCCCTAGGTGAGGTTAAGGTTAAGTGCATTAGATTAAGGTTAGGGTTAGTGGTTAAATCAGTCAGAAAATGGAAAGCCTCTAAACCTGAGTTGGGAGACTCTGTCCAGAAGAGGCAGGATGCTCTCTATCTCCCCCGGTGGTATGGAGGTCCACAGCAGGTTGACTTTGACTTGGTGGCAGTGCTGCAGGGTAAAACACAGAGCAGTACAGTCCACTCTGTCCAGCTCTCTGCTGTTCAGGTTGATCCAATGGTCTGAAGACCTCAACAAACTGGACACACAGTCACTGGCTCTGCTGTCATAGATCTGTCTGATGGTGGACTTTACAAAGCTGGAACTGGACCTGAACAAACATGGAAAATGGATTGTTGTGGTTATGTCAAGGTTTCACAAAGGATAACTCACATAGCAACAACTGGCTGGATAGAACATTAATAATTAAAGTCTATAAATATTGAATAAAGATATCTCACCTCTTGAATTAAACCCTAATGATATTACAGAGGATCACTCAGAACAATATGTCACTGGATCTAAATAGTTATGTTCTTCTTTCTAGAAAGTCTGAATAGAGAAAGAAGTTCTCCCACCTCTTGAATATAACCCTTCCCAGAAAGGGGAGAAGATCTGAGATGTTCTTCTCTAGGAGCCTGTTCTTCCTGAGGTCCACAGTGATGTTGTGGGTTGAATGCTGCAGCAGAGAGAGAAGCACTTCCAGGTCCAGCCTGCAGGAGGTCAGGTCTCCACCAACCTTCTCCAGGAACCACTGAGTCAAGTCCTTGTCCTGAGCTTCATACACAACTACAGTCAGCTGCTGCAGAGTGTCTGAGTTCAGTCTAGGAGGTTGGAACATAAAGGCAGTCAGATATATGAAGAAAAACACATGAATGAAGTTCCTATTTCTACTTTTTAAAAACATCAGCTTCAGACTGACCTGAGAGAGAGAGGTCCCTGGTGACACAGCAGTGTGATGAGAGAGTGACCCTGGATCCAGAAGTCAGTTAGGTCCAGACACTGAACCCTCCAGAGTCTCAGCAGGGATGCCACACTACTCAGAGCCCTGGATAACACTCTCTCTGGTGGCTGGTTGCTCTTTTGGACCAGGGAGAGCTCTGGGACAGTCAGTGGAGTAGCACCTCTCCCTGTCCTCCTAACCAGTCTGGACAGTTTCACTGCCATGCCCACATTCAGCCTGGAATGAAAAGACAAAACTCAAGTCACTTTAAACAGAGAAACCTTGTCAGATAAAATGCTCAATAGGAAAATAAGGAGTTCTTCACTCTGTTTGTCAGAACCTAACGGACAACTAGTCCATGCTCAAACCAGGTTGATTGAACTCCTCACTCCTCCCTAACTCACGGCTGTCCTACCAGACGGTTACCCTTCTCCTCTCCATAGGATACATGAGATTACCCTTCTCCTCTCCATAGGATACATGAGATTTAACAATGACATGTTCTGACAGAATGTCAACTTTCCCCTTTCTCCCCCAGTAGATTTGCATAAACCCAGTTCTAATATGGTAACATAGAACCCAACACCTGTAAAAGCTGTCTTACTGAACATACCTGAGCTTGTGTAGCTTTGACTCATGTCTCAAAATAAGTAAGGCTCCTTGGAGAGAGATCTTGCTGGGGGTAAGAGTGAGGTCCACTCTGGAGGCACAGAGACCCAGGACCCTCCCCACAGACCTGCAGGTTTTCCTGGGTAACTCTCCTCCCAGTGACAGGGTGGAGCCCAAGGCCTGGAGGAGAGAGGCCAACTGCTGGTCCTCCTCTCTGGACCTCACAGGGACGGACTCACACACCCTCTGGAAGAACCTGTCACCATCACAGCTGAAACAGCAAAACATGGGGGGACATGAAATCAGACATTTAGGAGACAGTCCAAAAGTATTGGGACAGTGACAAATTTTTTGTTATTTTGGCTCTGTACTCCAGCACTTTGACATGATACAATGACTATGAGGTTTTGACATGATACAATGACTATGAGGTTAAAGTTACAGCAATGTTTGTACATACAGTGCCTTGCATTAGTATTCAATCCCCTTACATACTTTTTATTGTGTTACAACCTGGAATTAAAATGGAATCAATTAGAATGTTTTTGTCAAGAAATTACTCAAAATACTCTGTAATGTCAAAGTGGAAGAACAACATTTGTTAAAGATTAATGAAATATAAAACACGAATATACCTTGATTAGATTAGGTATTCTGAGTATAAACTTTCAGGTTTCATGTTACAAAAGGTCTCAAAGATAAAAATTCACAAGATTTCTAAAAGACACATTTCTAGCATCACAAAATTTAAGAAAAATTCACAATATCTGTGTGACATTTAGTAATGCAACATTTGTTATGTCAAGAAATCTGAGTATAAATGTTACCAGATTCACCAACACTTGAAGTTGTATATTACAATGTTTCTACAAGATAATAATCACTAGCATCACATAATCACTAACCACCACACATGTTCAGACTCACCTCAGCTGTGAGATGTAGGGCAGACACTGAAGGAAACTCCTCACTTCACTCTCTTCATCTGACCAGTCCTTCAGCTCTACTGTTTTCTTCTCTGGTTGGAGTTTCAGCACTTCTAGGAGGAGGGAGGCCTTTCTCTCTGAGAGGTCTACGGACCAGACTGCAGGACTGGCTGACTGGTAAACTGGCTGTAATGCTGGAAGGACACTCCTGCCTGTTTGAGTCTCATAGTCCTTCACATGTGAGTACAGATCCAGCAGGAAATCACTCTGTTCAGAATTGTCTCCACTGAGAAAAGGAAAGGTGCTGTAAGTCCACACTGATGATACCAGCTTCAGTGTCTTCTCTCCTGTCTGCTCCTCCCACTCTGCTGCTTGAGACAGGAGATCCACCAGGAACTTGATCAGCTTTGAGTGATCAGACCAGAATGGATAGAAACTGCAACAAGGATAGTAACAGCTGATTCAGACATGAATGAACACATGAAACCAGTCATAGCTAAAGATATATGAAGTAGTTATACATTTACATAATGTGCTTTGTTTATATGTAAAAGTATTTAATTTTAGAGACATTCACATGATGTATGTGTGACATTTATTAATGCAACATTTGTTATGTCAGGAAATCTGAGTATAAATGTTACCAGATTCACCAACACTTTAAGTTTTATATTACAATGTTTCTACAAGACAATAATCACTAGCATCACATAATCACTAACCACCACACATGTTCAGACTCACCTCAGCTGTGAGATGTAGGGCAGACACTGAAGGAAACTCCTCACTTCACTCTCTTCATCTGACCAGTCCTTCAGCTCTACTGTTTTCTTCTCTGGTTGGAGTTTCAGCACTTCTAGGAGGAGGGAGGCCTTTCTCTCTGAGAGGTCTACGGACCAGACTGCAGGACTGGCTGACTGGTAAACTGGCTGTAATGCTGGAAGGACACTCCTGCCTGTTTGAGTCTCAGAGTCCTTCACATGTGAGTACAGATCCAGCAGGAAATCACTATGTTCAGAATTGTCTCCACTGGGAAAAGGAAAGGTGCTGTAAGTCCACACTGATGATACCAGCTTCAGTGTCTTCTCTCCTGTCTGCTCCTCCCACTCTGCTGCTTGAGACAGGAGATCCACCAGGAACTTGATCAGCTTTGAGTGATCAGACCAGAATGGACGGAAACTGCAACAAGGACAGTAACAGCTGATTCAGACATGGATGAACACATGAAACCAGTCATAGCTAAAGATATATGAAGTAGTTATACATTTACATAATGTGCTTTGATTATATGTAAAAGTATTTAATTTTAGAGACATTCACATGATGTATGTGTGACATTTATTAATGCAACATTTGTTATGTCAGGAAATCTGAGTATAAATGTTACCAGATTCACCAACACTTGAAGTTTTATATTCCAATGTTTCTACAAGCTAATAATCACTAGCATCACATAATCACTAACCACCACACATGTTCAGACTCACCTCAGCTGTGAGATGTAGGGCAGACACTGAAGGAAACTCCTCACTTCACTCTCTTCATCTGACCAGTCCTTCAGCTCTACTGGTTTCTTCTCTGGTTGGAGTTTCAGCATTTCTAGGAGAAGGGAGGCCTTTCTCTTTGAGAGGTCTATGAACCAGACTGCAGGAGCTGACTGGTAAACTGGCTGTAATGCTGGAAGGACACTCCTGCCTGTTTGAGTCTCATAGTCCTTCACATACGAGTACAGATCCAGCAGGAAATCACTCTTATTCTCAGAATAATCCATCACATCATCACAAGGGAAAAGTGCTGTAAGTCCACACTGATGATACCAGCTTCAGTGTCTTCTCTCCTGTCTGCTCCTCCCACTCTGCTGCTTGAGACAGGAGATCCACCAGGAACTTGATCCGCTTTGAGGGATCAGACCTAAACGGACAGAAACTGCAACAAGGACAGTAACAGCTGATTCAGACATGGATGAACACATGAAACCAGTCATAGCTAAAGATATATGAAGTAGTTATACATTTACATAATGTGCTTTGATTATATGTAAAAGTATTTAATTTTAGAGACATTCACATGATGTATGTGTGACATTTAGTAATGTAACATTTGTTATGTCAGGAAATCAGGGGATACATGTTACCAGATTCACCAACACTTGAAGTTGTATATTACAATGTTTCTACAAGATAATAATCACTAGCATCACATAATCACTAACCACCACACATGTTCAGACTCACCTCAGCTGTGAGATGTAGGGCAGACACTGAAGGAAACTCCTCACTTCACTCTCTTCATCTGACCAGTCCTTCAGCTCTACTGGTTTCTTCTCTGGTTGGAGTTTCAGCATTTCTAGGAGAAGGGAGGCCTTTCTCTTTGAGAGGTCTATGAACCAGACTGCAGGAGCTGACTGGTAAACTGGCTGTAATGCTGGAAGGACACTCCTGCCTGTTTGAGTCTCATAGTCCTTCACATACGAGTACAGATCCAGCAGGAAATCACATTGATATTCCTTATTCTCATAATAATCATAATCATCATCATCATCATCACTGAAGGGGAAAGTGCTGTAAGTACACATTGATGATACCAGCTTCAGTGTCTTCTCTCCTGTCTGCTCCTCCCACTCTGCTGCTTGAGACAGGAGATCCACTAGGAACTTGATCCGCTTTAAGGGATCAGACCTAAACGGACAGAAACTGCAACAAGGACAGTAACAGCTGATTCAGACATGGATGAACACATGAAACCAGTCATAGCTAAAGATATATGAAGTAGTTATACATTTACATAATGTCCTTTGATTATATGTAAAAGTATTTAATTTTAGAGACATCCACATGATGTATGTGTGACATTTAGTAATGTAACATTTGTTATGTCAGGAAATCAGGGGATAAATGTTACCAGATTCACCAACACTTGAAGTTGTATATGACAATGTTTCTACAAGATAATAATCACTAGCATCACATAATCACTAACCACCACACATGTTCAGACTCACCTCAGCTGTGAGATGTAGGGCAGACACTGAAGGAAACTCCTCACTTCACTCTCTTCATCTGAACAGACCCCCAGCTTTACTGGTGTCTTCTCTGGTTGGAGTTTCAGCATTTCTAGGAGGAGGGAGGCCTTTCTCTTTGAAAGGTCTATGAACCAGACTGCAGGAGCTGACTGGTAAACTGGCTGTAATGCTGGAAGGACACTCCTGCCTGTTTGAGTCTCATAGTCCTTCACATACGAGTACAGATCCAGCAGGAAATCACATTGATATTCCTTATTCTCATAATAATCATAATCATCATCATCATCACTGAAGGGGAAAGTGCTGTAAGTACACATTGATGATACCAGCTTCAGTGTCTTCTCTCCTGTCTGCTCCTCCCACTCTGCTGCTTGAGACAGGAGATCCACTAGGAACTTGATCCGCTTTAAGGGATCAGACCTAAACGGACAGAAACTGCAACAAGGACAGTAACAGCTGATTCAGACATGGATGAACACATGAAACCAGTCATAGCTAAAGATATATGAAGTAGTTATACATTTACATAATGTCCTTTGATTATATGTAAAAGTATTTAATTTTAGAGACATTCACATGATGTATGTGTGACATTTAGTAATGTAACATTTGTTATGTCAGGAAATCAGAGGATAAATGTTACCAGATTCACCAACACTTGAAGTTGTATATGACAATGTTTCTACAAGATAATAATCACTAGCATCACATAATCACTAACCACCACACATGTTCAGACTCACCTCAGCTGTGAGATGTAGGGCAGACACTGAAGGAAACTCCTCACTTCACTCTCTTCATCTGAACAGACCCCCAGCTTTACTGGTGTCTTCTCTGGTTGGAGTTTCAGCATTTCTAGGAGGAGGGAGGCCTTTCTCTTTGAAAGGTCTATGAACCAGACTGCAGGAGCTGACTGGTAAACTGGCTGTAATGCTGGAAGGACACTCCTGCCTGTTTGAGTCTCATAGTCCTTCACATACGAGTACAGATCCAGCAGGAAATCACATTGATATTCCTTATTCTCATAATAATCATAATCATCATCATCATCACTGAAGGGGAAAGTGCTGTAAGTACACATTGATGATACCAGCTTCAGTGTCTTCTCTCCTGTCTGCTCCTCCCACTCTGCTGCTTGAGACAGGAGATCCACTAGGAACTTGATCCGCTTTAAGGGATCAGACCTAAACGGACAGAAACTGCAACAAGGACAGTAACAGCTGATTCAGACATGGATGAACACATGAAACCAGTCATAGCTAAAGATATATGAAGTAGTTATACATTTACATAATGTCCTTTGATTATATGTAAAAGTATTTAATTTTAGAGACATTCACATGATGTATGTGTGACATTTAGTAATGTAACATTTGTTATGTCAGGAAATCAGGGGATAAATGTTACCAGATTCACCAACACTTGAAGTTGTATATGACAATGTTTCTACAAGATAATAATCACTAGCATCACATAATCACTAACCACCACACATGTTCAGACTCACCTCAGCTGTGAGATGTAGGGCAGACACTGAAGGAAACTCCTCACTTCACTCTCTTCATCTGAACAGACCCCCAGCTTTACTGGTGTCTTCTCTGGTTGGAGTTTCAGCATTTCTAGGAGGAGGGAGGCCTTTCTCTTTGAAAGGTCTATGAACCAGACTGCAGGAGCTGACTGGTAAACTGGCTGTAATGCTGGAAGGACACTCCTGCCTGTTTGAGTCTCATAGTCCTTCACATACGAGTACAGATCCAGCAGGAAATCACATTGATATTCCTTATTCTCATAATAATCATAATCATCATCATCATCACTGAAGGGGAAAGTGCTGTAAGTACACATTGATGATACCAGCTTCAGTGTCTTCTCTCCTGTCTGCTCCTCCCACTCTGCTGCTTGAGACAGGAGATCCACCAGGAACTTGAACCCCTTTAAGGGATCAGACCTAAACGGACAGAAACTGCAACAAGGACAGTAACAGCTGATTCAGACATGGATGAACACATGAAACCAGTCATAGCTAAAGATATATGAAGTAGTTATACATTTACATAATGTGCTTTGATTATATGTAAAAGTATTTAATTTTAGAGACATTCACATGATGTATGTGTGACATTTAGTAATGCAACATTTGTTATGTCAGGAAATCAGGGGAAAATTCTTACCAGATTCACCAACACTTGAAGTTTTATATTACAATTTTTCTACAAGATAATAATCACTAGCATCACATAATAACTAACCACCACACATGTTCAGACTCACCTCAGCTGTGAGATGTAGGGCAGACACTGAAGGAAACTCCTCACTTCACTCTCTTCATCTGACCAGTCCTTCAGCTTTACTGGTTTCTTCTCTGGTTGGAGTTTCAGCACTTCTAGGAGGAGGGAGGCCTTTCTCTCTGAGAGGTCTATGAACCAGACTGCAGGAGCTGACTGGTAAACTGGCTGTAATGCTGGAAGGACACTCCTGCCTGTTTGAGTCTCATAGTCCTTCACATACGAGTACAGATCCAGCAGGAAATCACATTGATATTCCTTATTCTCATTATAATCATCATCATCATCATCATCACTGAAGGGGAAAGTGCTGTAAGTACACATTGATGATACCAGCTTCAGTGTCTTCTCTCCTGTCTGCTCCTCCCACTCTGCTGCTTGAGACAGGAGATCCACCAGGAACTTGATCCCCTTTAAGGGATCAGACCTCCATGGACGGAAACTGCAACAAGGACAGTAATAGCTGATTCAGACATGGATGAACACATGAAACCAGTCATAGCTAAAGATATATGAAGTAGTTATACATTTACATAATGTGCTTTGATTATATGTAAAAGTATTTACTTTTAGAGACATTCACATGATGTATGTGTGACATTTAGTAATGCAACATTTGTTATGTCAGGAAATCAGGGGATAAATGTTACCAGATTCACCAACACTTGAAGTTTTATATTAAAATGTTTCTACAAGACAATAATCACTAGCATCACATAATCACTAACCACCACACATGTTCAGACTCACCTCAGCTGTGAGATGTAGGGCAGACACTGAAGGAAACTCTTCACTTCACTCTCTTCATCTGACCAGTCCTTCAGCTTTACTGGTTTCTTCTCTGGTTGGAGTTTCAGCACTTCTAGGAGGAGGGAGGCCTTTCTCTTTGAGAGGTCTATGGACCAGACTGCAGGACTGGCTGACTGGTAAACTGGCTGTAATGCTGGAAGGACACTCCTGCCTGTTTGAGTCTCATAGTCCTTCACATGTGCGTACAGATCCAGCAGGAAATCACATTTCTGATTGTGATATACTTTAGACAGTGAAAACACTTTCTCTACAGTTGTTTGTATGGTTCCTCTCTCATGGAGAGCTGCTTGAAGACACAGATTCAGTAGGAATATCTTCTCTCTCTTTGTCCTCTCTTCAGGGGATCTTCTCTGATCCTGTGGTGGAGGAAAACTGCAAGAACAGTTAAACAACAAATAGATGAATATGTGAAAGATATGTTATGCATTTCTGATGGTCACATAATGGCAGTTAAAATAAAATGACTATCTTTCTAAACTCATCATCCATTCAACTGTTCCTTAACATCCTGACCACGAAGTAAGATTGCATCTTTTTAAACAGTATGTGTATATTTAGTTTATTAAGTTACTGTAGAAAGCTAAACGCATCCTCTCTAAAGGGAAATACAGGGACAGACAACTACAATCTCTGAACTGTACGGATCCAACTCACCTCAGCTGTGAGATGTAGGGCAGACACTGAAGGAAACTCCTCACTTCACTCTCTTCATCTGACCAGTCCTTCAGCTCTACTGGTTTCTTCTCTGGTTGGAGTGTCAGCACTTCTAGGAGGAGGGAGGCCTTTCTCTCTGAGAGGTCTATGGACCAGACTGCAGGAGCTGACTGGTAAACTGGCTGTAATGCTGGAAGGACACTCCTGCCTGTTTGAGTCTCATAGTCCTTCACATGTGAGTACAGATCCAGCAGGAAATCACTCTGTTTAGAATTGTTTCCACTGAGAAAAGGAAAGGTGCTGTAAGTCCACACTGATGATACCAGCTTCAGTGTCTTCTCTCCTGTCTGCTCCTCCCACTCTGCTGCTTGAGACAGGAGATCCACTAGGAACTTGATCCGCTTTAAGGGATCAGACCTAAACGGACAGAAACTGCAACAAGGACAGTAACAGCTGATTCAGACATGGATGAACACATGAAACCAGTCATAGCTAAAGATATATGAAGTAGTTATACATTTACATAATGTCCTTTGATTATATGTAAAAGTATTTAATTTTAGAGACATTCACATGATGTATGTGTGACATTTAGTAATGTAACATTTGTTATGTCAGGAAATCAGGGGATAAATGTTACCAGATTCACCAACACTTGAAGTTGTATATGACAATGTTTCTACAAGATAATAATCACTAGCATCACATAATCACTAACCACCACACATGTTCAGACTCACCTCAGCTGTGAGATGTAGGGCAGACACTGAAGGAAACTCCTCACTTCACTCTCTTCATCTGAACAGACCCCCAGCTTTACTGGTGTCTTCTCTGGTTGGAGTTTCAGCATTTCTAGGAGGAGGGAGGCCTTTCTCTTTGAAAGGTCTATGAACCAGACTGCAGGAGCTGACTGGTAAACTGGCTGTAATGCTGGAAGGACACTCCTGCCTGTTTGAGTCTCATAGTCCTTCACATACGAGTACAGATCCAGCAGGAAATCACATTGATATTCCTTATTCTCATAATAATCATAATCATCATCATCATCACTGAAGGGGAAAGTGCTGTAAGTACACATTGATGATACCAGCTTCAGTGTCTTCTCTCCTGTCTGCTCCTCCCACTCTGCTGCTTGAGACAGGAGATCCACTAGGAACTTGATCCGCTTTAAGGGATCAGACCTAAACGGACAGAAACTGCAACAAGGACAGTAACAGCTGATTCAGACATGGATGAACACATGAAACCAGTCATAGCTAAAGATATATGAAGTAGTTATACATTTACATAATGTCCTTTGATTATATGTAAAAGTATTTAATTTTAGAGACATTCACATGATGTATGTGTGACATTTAGTAATGTAACATTTGTTATGTCAGGAAATCAGGGGATAAATGTTACCAGATTCACCAACACTTGAAGTTGTATATGACAATGTTTCTACAAGATAATAATCACTAGCATCACATAATCACTAACCACCACACATGTTCAGACTCACCTCAGCTGTGAGATGTAGGGCAGACACTGAAGGAAACTCCTCACTTCACTCTCTTCATCTGAACAGACCCCCAGCTTTACTGGTGTCTTCTCTGGTTGGAGTTTCAGCATTTCTAGGAGGAGGGAGGCCTTTCTCTTTGAAAGGTCTATGAACCAGACTGCAGGAGCTGACTGGTAAACTGGCTGTAATGCTGGAAGGACACTCCTGCCTGTTTGAGTCTCATAGTCCTTCACATACGAGTACAGATCCAGCAGGAAATCACATTGATATTCCTTATTCTCATAATAATCATAATCATCATCATCATCACTGAAGGGGAAAGTGCTGTAAGTACACATTGATGATACCAGCTTCAGTGTCTTCTCTCCTGTCTGCTCCTCCCACTCTGCTGCTTGAGACAGGAGATCCACCAGGAACTTGAACCCCTTTAAGGGATCAGACCTAAACGGACAGAAACTGCAACAAGGACAGTAACAGCTGATTCAGACATGGATGAACACATGAAACCAGTCATAGCTAAAGATATATGAAGTAGTTATACATTTACATAATGTGCTTTGATTATATGTAAAAGTATTTAATTTTAGAGACATTCACATGATGTATGTGTGACATTTAGTAATGCAACATTTGTTATGTCAGGAAATCAGGGGAAAATTCTTACCAGATTCACCAACACTTGAAGTTTTATATTACAATTTTTCTACAAGATAATAATCACTAGCATCACATAATAACTAACCACCACACATGTTCAGACTCACCTCAGCTGTGAGATGTAGGGCAGACACTGAAGGAAACTCCTCACTTCACTCTCTTCATCTGACCAGTCCTTCAGCTTTACTGGTTTCTTCTCTGGTTGGAGTTTCAGCACTTCTAGGAGGAGGGAGGCCTTTCTCTCTGAGAGGTCTATGAACCAGACTGCAGGAGCTGACTGGTAAACTGGCTGTAATGCTGGAAGGACACTCCTGCCTGTTTGAGTCTCATAGTCCTTCACATACGAGTACAGATCCAGCAGGAAATCACATTGATATTCCTTATTCTCATTATAATCATCATCATCATCATCATCACTGAAGGGGAAAGTGCTGTAAGTACACATTGATGATACCAGCTTCAGTGTCTTCTCTCCTGTCTGCTCCTCCCACTCTGCTGCTTGAGACAGGAGATCCACCAGGAACTTGATCCCCTTTAAGGGATCAGACCTCCATGGACGGAAACTGCAACAAGGACAGTAACAGCTGATTCAGACATGGATGAACACATGAAACCAGTCATAGCTAAAGATATATGAAGTAGTTATACATTTACATAATGTGCTTTGATTATATGTAAAAGTATTTACTTTTAGAGACATTCACATGATGTATGTGTGACATTTAGTAATGCAACATTTGTTATGTCAGGAAATCAGGGGATAAATGTTACCAGATTCACCAACACTTGAAGTTTTATATTAAAATGTTTCTACAAGACAATAATCACTAGCATCACATAATCACTAACCACCACACATGTTCAGACTCACCTCAGCTGTGAGATGTAGGGCAGACACTGAAGGAAACTCTTCACTTCACTCTCTTCATCTGACCAGTCCTTCAGCTTTACTGTTTTCTTCTCTGGTTGGAGTTTCAGCACTTCTAGGAGGAGGGAGGCCTTTCTCTCTGAGAGGTCTATGGACCAGACTGCAGGACTGGCTGACTGGTAAACTGGCTGTAATGCTGGAAGGACACTCCTGCCTGTTTGAGTCTCATAGTCCTTCACATGTGCGTACAGATCCAGCAGGAAATCACTTTCTGATTGTGATATACTTTAGACAGTGAAAACACTTTCTCTACAGTTGTTTGTATGGTTCCTCTCTCATGGAGAGCTGCTTGAAGACACAGATTCAGTAGGGAATATCTTCTCTCTCTTTGTCCTCTCTGCTCAGGGAGTCTTCTAGGCTGATCCTGTGGTGGAGGAAAACTGCAAGAACAGTTAAACAACAGAATAGATGAATATGTGAAAGATATGTTATGCATTTCTGGTCACATAATGGCAGTTAAAATAAAATGACTATCTTTCTAAACTCATCATCCATTCAACTGTTCCTTAACATCCTGACCACGAAGTAAGATTGCATCTTTTTAAACAGTATGTGTATATTTAGTTTATTAAGTTACTGTAGAAAGCTAAACGCATCCTCTCTAAAGGGAAATACAGGGACAGACAACTACAATCTCAGAACTGTACATGATCCAACTCACCTCAGCTGTGAGATGTAGGGCAGACACTGAAGGAAACTCCTCACTTCACTCTCTTCATCTGACCAGTCCTTCAGCTCTACTGTTTTCTTCTCTGGTTGGAGTTTCAGCACTTCTAGGAGGAGGGAGGCCTTTCTCTCTGAGAGGTCTACGGACCAGACTGCAGGAGCTGACTGGTAAACTGGCTGTAATGCTGGAAGGACACTCCTGCCTGTTTGAGTCTCATAGTCCTTCACATACGAGTACAGATCCAGCAGGAAATCACTCTGTTTAGAATTGTCTCCATAGGGAAAAGGAAAGGTGCTGTAAGTCCACACTGATGATACCAGCTTCAGTGTCTTCTCTCCTGTCTGCTCCTCCCACTCTGCTGCTTGAGACAGGAGATCCACCAGGAACTTGATCCCCTTTAAGGGATCAGACCTAAACGGACAGAAACTGCAACAAGGACAGTAACAGCTGATTCAGACATGGATGAACACATGAAACCAGTCATAGCTAAAGATATATGAAGTAGTTATACATTTACATAATGTGCTTTGGTTATATGTAAAAGTATTTACTTTTAGAGACATTCACATGATGTATGTGTGACATTTAGTAATGCAACATTTGTTATGTCAGGAAATCTGAGTATAAATGTTACCAGTGTAACGATCGTCGTTACAGGAAGCGGACCAAGGCGCAGCGTGTGATACAAACATGACTTTATTTTAATTAAAGTAATGAACAAAACAAAACACGACTCGTGAAGTCCAACGGTTAAACATACCGAAACGGAACAAAAACCCACAACACCCAAAGGAAAACATACAGATTAAATATGGCTCCCAATCAGAGACAACCAGCCGACAGCTGACACTCGTTGCCTCTGATTGGGAGTCATACAGGCAAACATAGAAACAGAACAACTAGAATACCCAACATAGAAAACGAACACATAGAATGCACACACCCTGGCTCAACATATAGAGTCCCCGAGCCAGGGTGTGACAGTACCCCCTAAAGGCGCGGACTGCGACCGCGTCTAAACACCCCAAACAGGGAGGGCTGGGTGGGCATTCCTCCTCGGAGGCGGCTCCGGCTCCGGCCTTGACCACCACCCCTCCATAATACCCCCGTAGCGCCCCTGGTCCGGTCTGACCCCGCTGGCTGGATCTGGACTGGTCGTTGACGGAGCGGATTGCTTACGCTCCGTTGTGGAGCAGCTGACCGGTCTTACCAGGCTGACGCACTCGCACCCGGGCTTGGTGCGAGTAGCAGGAACGGGCTGAACCAGGCTGACTGACTCGCACCCCCTGGCTTGAGTGCGAGTAGCAGGAACGGGCTGGACCAGGCTGACGACTCGCACCCCGGACTTGGTGCGAGTAGCAGGAACGGGCTGAACCAGGCTGACGACTCGCACCCCTGGCTTGGTGCGAGTAGCAGGAACGGGCTGAACCAGGCTGACGACTCGCACCCTGGCTTGGTGCGAGTGGCAGGAACAGGCTGGACCAGGCTGGCGACTCGCACCCCTGGCTTAGTGCGAGTGGCAGGAACAGACCGGGCCGGGCTGGCGACGCACACCGTAGGTTTGGTGCGTGGAGCAGGAACAGGCCGGGCTGGGCTGGCGACGCACCCCATAGGCTTGGTGCGTGGAGCAGGAACAGGCCGGGCGGTGCTGGCGACGCACACCATAGGCTTAGTGCGAGGAGCAGGAACAGGCCGGACAGGGCTGGCGACGCACCCCGCAGGCTTGGTGCGTGGAGCAGGAACAGGCCGGGCTGGGCTGGCGACGCACACCGTAGGCTTAGTGCGAGGAGCAGGAACAGGCCGGGCAGGGCTGGCGACGCACACCGTAGGTTTGGTGCGTGGAGCAGGGACAGGCCGGGCCTCACCGGGCTGTGGAGACGGATAGGAGACCTGGAGTGAAGAGCGGCCACCACCCGTCCTGGCTGAATGCCTACCCTCACACGCACTGTGTGTGGCATCCGCACAGGACGTACAGGGCTGTGTACCCGTACTGGCATAACAGCACGTGACACTGGAGCAGGAAATCCGGGACCGCGGAGAGGCATTGGAGACCACGAGCGTTGAGCCGGCACACTCCGTCCTGGCTGCATACCCACCTTCGCACGACACGTGCAGGGTGCTCGCACAGAACGTACAGGACTATGCCGGACCACTCGTGGCACAGTACGCCGCTCCGCATACCGCGGAACCTGCCCCGTCCCATGCTGCCATGCCTGAGCACGGGAAGTTGGTTCCGCTCTCCATCCAGGCTCCGCGAACCTGCCTTCTGGCCCCCAAACCCGGTGGCCTCCTCTCCAAATCGCCCAATACGCCCTGTGGCAGCCTCCTGCTGCCCAGTCGCCCCATGCCGTGTGCCCCCCAAAAAAAATTATTGGGGGGTGCCTCTCGTCCGTCCGACGATGGCACTGCTGACGCCGCTGCTCCTCTCTCGCCAGGGCCTTGATCCTACCCCAAGGTCCCTTGCCCCCGAGCATGTCCTCACAGGACCACACTTTGCCCACCTGGGCCATCGCCAGCCTCTCTATCTCCTTTCCTGGCGCTTCCTCCCATGTCCAGTCTGCCTGCTCCTGGACACGCTGCTTGGTCCTTTACGGTGGGTTTTTCTGTCACGATCGTCGTTACAGGAAGCGGACCAAGGCGCAGCGTGTAGATACAAACATGACTTTATTTTAATTAAAGTAACGAACAAAACAAAACACGACTCGTGAAGTCCAACGGTTAAACATACCGAAACGGAACAAAAACCCACAACACCCAAAGGAAAACATACAGATTAAATATGGCTCCCAATCAGAGACAACCAGCCGACAGCTGACACTCGTTGCCTCTGATTGGGAGTCATACAGGCAAACATAGAAACAGAACAACTAGAATACCCAACATAGAAAACGAACACATAGAATGCACACACCCTGGCTCAACATATAGAGTCCCCGAGCCAGGGTGTGACAACCAGATTCACCAACACTTGAAGTTTTATATTACTATGTTTCTACAAGCTAATAATCACTAGCATCACATAATCACTAACCACCACCCATGTTCAGACTCACCTCAGCTATGAGATGTAGGGCAGACACTGAAGGAAACTCCTCACTTCACTCTCTTCATCTGACCAGCCCTTCAGCTCTACTGGTTTCTTCTCTGGTTGGAGTTTCAGCACTTCTAGGAGGAGGGAGGCCTTTCTCTCTGAGAGGTCTATGAACCAGACTGCAGGAGCTGACTGGTAAACTGGCTGTAATGCTGGAAGGACACTCCTGCCTGTTTGAGTCTCATAGTCCTTCACATGTGAGTACAGACCCAGCAGGAAATCACATTTCTGATAGTGATATACTTTAGACAGTGACAACAGTTTCTCTACAGTTGTTTGTATGGTTCCTCTCTCATGGAGAGCTGCTTGAAGACACAGATTCAGTAGGAATATCTTCTCTCTCTTTGTCCTCTCTTCAGGGGATCTTCTCTGATCCTGTGGTGGAGGAAAACTGCAAAAACTGTTAAACAACAAATAGATGAATATGTGAAAGATATGATATGCATTTCTGATGGTCACATTATGGTGGGTAAAATACAATGACTCTCTTTCTAAACTCATCATCCACTTAAATTGTTCCATAAAATCCTGACTACAAAGATTGCATATTTTCCAAACGGTATGTGTCTGTTTAGTTTATTAAGTTACTGCAGAAAGCTAAACGCATCCTCTCTAAAGGGAAATATAGGGACAGACAACTACAATCTCTGAACTGTACGGATCCAACTCACCTCAGCTGTAAGATGTAGGGCAGACACTGAAGGAAACTCCTCACTTCACTCTCTTCATCTGACCAGCCCTTCAGCTCTACTGGTTTCATCCATGGTTGGAGTTTCAGCACTTCTAGGAGGAGGGAGGCCTTTCTCTTTGAGAGGTCTATGGACCAGACTGCAGGAGCTGACTGGTAAACTGGCTGTAATGCTGGAAGGACACTCCTGCCTGTTTGAGTCTCATAGTCCTTCACATGTGAGTACAGATCCAGCAGGAAATCACTCTCAGTTTGATACACAGAGAACAGTGACAGCAGTGTGTTCACAGCTCTCTGGAAAGTTTCTCTGTGATCTAGTGCTGCTTGTAAACACAAATCTAGTAGGACTGCTTTCTCTTCTGTCTCCAGTCTTTCAGGGGATCCTCTCTGATGTTCTAGTGGGGTAAACCTGTGACCCATAAAACATAAGAATGTCTATGTTCAGATAGAAGCAGGGAGAATGTGACTGCTGCCTCTTTTACAGACTGAATACTGTTGTCATCATGTCTATCTTGTTGTGTTGTTGCAATGTCTTGTTTGTCTGTCTTAGCCTTTTGATAGGTTGTCATTGGAAATAAGAACAATATGTTCTCAACTGACTTAAATAAATGAATAGTCACAAAGACATTGTGTAAATATATATTGGCTGTGGAAACACTCACCTGAGTTTGTTGATATGTGATAAACAGTCTAAAATGGTTTTGCTGAGAGCTTCACTGAGAAGAGTTCTCTGACCCCAGTGTAGACAGAGATGAACCCTCTCTAGACTCTGCTTCATCACTTCTTCTGCTCTCTCAAACACTCGTCTTTCACCCTGGACTGGAAGGTGCAACTCATTTCCACAGAGACCAAGTAAGCTGGTGAAGTCCATCTCTGCCACACTGCTCAGCAAAGTTGTCCAGAGTTGACACAGCATTGAGGGGTCAGATGAATCACCAGAGGAGGGCCTTTAAAAGAGATTAGATTATAAATTAAATTATACAGATTATTTCAAAGTAGCATGACACAGAAGTGTTTATAACTAAGTATCTGAATGGAAGAGAATATAATATATATTTTTATAAAGATCAGTTGCTTCACCCCAATTTCTCTTTCTTTGACTGGATAATTGGAAATAAACTGGTGAATTAAATAACACAAATATATAACACAAATATTACCCAAGATGTCTGACATTCATTGAAGGGTCAGATGTATCATCAGAAAACAGATTAGATCTGTAATTCAAATCTTACATTGATAGATTAATTATTAATGACTAATAATTACACCCTGAAACTGTGTATAATGTGTTAGAAATGTGTGAGTGTAGGACCAGTAAAGGCTATGGCATTGAGCCACTATTTAGCAATGTGAGTAAGAGTCAGGCCAGACAACAAAGACAACTGAGAAACTAAGATAAAGAGGCCTCCCAATTTAGGGAGGGGAGAAACTGTTATGAAAACATGGTGCAGAATATTGTGAGAACGGCAATAACTGAGTAATGCAGGGAGTAGGATATGTGTGTGTGTGTGTGTGTGTATGTATGTGTGTATGCGTGTGTGTATATGTGTGTGAACTGAAGGTCAGTAGAGCAGTTTTAGAGTGGAAAACTACAGCCCGCCTACAGAGGGAAGGGATTTATTTTTGTATGACGTATGAGTATAAAAGATGGACTCTGAAATTGTGATGGCAGAATTCTCAATGAATAAATATCTCTGACTATGCAGACCGGGACTCTGGCCGTTACTTAAATCCCAAAAGACTTACAACCTTTTGGGAGACGCACAGAGACACTAAAATAGTTTGTTAAATAATTCACATAACATACATTGTTTTGAAGTAGCATGAACCCAATGTTTTGTCATCTTTATAACTAACTCAGTACATGGCTGAAATACCAATGAGTGTTCCATTCAAGATAACTTATTTGCAGGGATTTGGGGGTGAGTTAAATCAGTAGGACAAAAGTCTTGAGAACGTTTTTTAATTTACAGAGAGATGCAACCTGATCTCAAATGGTAGACATTCAGCCATGATACAGCTGTGACAAACAAGGAATTAAAGGAGTTGCATGAATGGTTAGGTGATTACCAATCTTTCTTTAATTAGGTTAGTTTGTACACAGATAATAAACTTACCCAAGATGTCTGACATTCTTCAGAGAGCCCAGTATCAGCCTTACTCCTTGGTCTGACACAATGCAGTCGTTCAGGTCCAAGCCAACCTTTCTCTCTGCAGACTGACTGGTCACATAAGACACTGCACAGCACTGGTGAGGATCAAGATGTTCTCCACTCAGGTCTAGATGATAGTCCAGTTTGTCCAGGAGAAGGAGACAGGCCTCAGTAGACTGATGTTCATACAAGCACTGACACAAAAACAGAATATCTATCTCAAACTCAGGAGCACCACCTTCTGCATGATCTTGGTTTGTTTGAGATGGAAGAAATGTGTTCACCACTTCCTTGAAGAACCAATCTGACGTCTTCTTGATCTGTTGATCCGGAACTAGACCGTTTACTAATCTAATATTCCGCTCATTCAGAAGCCCACACAGGAAGGGAATCAAGTGTTTTGTGTGTTTCCATTCTTCAGTCTGGCACTTCTCTAGAACCTCTCTGATTTGATCTGGATTCTGTAAGAGCCAAAGGGCACCAAAGAACTCCTGCATTGTGTAGTGGAGAAATGCACAGTAAGTGTCTAACACTGTGGGTGCAACCTTAACCATAAGTGCTCCCAAGAACGCAAAATGGACACTGCTTTCTTCACAACTCAGTGTTGTCAAGTTCATGTTTTTTTCATTTGTTGCATCAAAAGCAATTTCTGCCAAAGACAATATTTTCTCTCGGTTTTCTTTGAGATAATTGTCGGTATCCTTAAGTCGTTTGCCACTGTGTTTTTGGATGCAGTGACGGAGGATGTTGCTGTACATTTCAGTTATAGTGCATGTCTGTTTAGAAGCCTTTGAGGTAGGGAAATAAATGCAACCAACCACCATCAGTGCATACATTGGGACATGGCACAGACTGAACAACTCTAGGTTGTTTAACACACTGCTCAAGGAGTCAGGATCAGCACTCAGCATCTCTGTTAAGTAAGCCCTGATGGATTCATCACTGAACCCTTTCACCTCCACTCTGAACCAGTCTGCGGGCCAGTCTGTCAGGAAGTCTTCAGATTGATCTGGTCTGCATGTGGTCACAATCTTTGCATCAGGGAGGAGGTTCTCCATAAGTTCCTTTACTACCGACAGCGAGGAGAGGTCTGTGATTCCATCAAATATGATGACAACGTTTTCAGAGTTCTCCTTAATATCTTGTAACACTTCTTCTTTACTTTTTTTGGGCTCACTGTACATGTTAAAGAGAAGGTCCTCCAGGCTCATGGGTTTTCTGTGTGAAATGTCTCTCACGTCAAAATAAAACATGTAATCTAGTTCTCTGTGATCTTTCTCTGCCCAGAGGTTCAACATTTGATGGGCGACTGTTGTTTTTCCAATTCCAGGTTTTCCAAAAAGGAGGATTTTTTTCTCATGTGTTCTAAGCAGGTCAGCAGGGGATGTTTCCTGTTTGGCCATGGGGATGAAGCTCTTTAGCTTTTTAGGGCGAGCTTTCTTGCATTTTTTGCTCTTCACTTTAATTTTGGAGAGAGATGAATGCACATCTGTATCTAACACAAGAGGGGTGTAAGATAAAGTCCACTCATTTCTACATGTCTCTGGTAGGAGACTATAGCTTTGTTTCCATGCACTATTTGTGATCTTCCGTGCTTTACATTTCAGCTGTGTCTGATATCCGTGACAGGGTTTTGAACCTAAAATAAGGGTATTAAGGGAAGAGAGAGTAAATGCACTGTGCAAACAAATCAAAGCCAATCTAAAGGACTAGAGAAGATCAGGACAGAAAGCTACAAGGATACACTAGATCTTTGTAGATTGAAGGTGCTCTTTTGGGGCTAAATGGTCATCAAAAACAAGAAGAACCAAGGGGCACTAAAAACAAAGTTAAAATGCCTGTATTATGATGGCATGTTCAATAGAACAATATCTATAAACCCTCTGATGCATTTCAGCGTAGCCTTCATCAGGGAGGACAATGACAAATCTCTATTGAACATGCCATCATAATAAAGGCATTTTTACTTCATATAGAGTGCATTGGTCACACTTATTTTTGATGAACAATCTAAAAAGGTACATTAACCCCTTTCAATGTGCGCTTCAAATAGCTTCGCCAGCACCATGGAACCAAAGGAATAGTGCCAAAAGTACAAACCCTGTCTATGGAGCGCGCACAGTAAGCTAAATTAACCACACCTAAAATAATATTTGAAAGACACATTTCAACAGGTCGGCTATTTTTTAGCCCAGCTAATTGTATACTATATAGTGTATACTAAGAGGATACCATACGATCACTTACCAACAAGGTAGTCTGTCATCTCTGGGTCTTCCTTAAAGGGGAAACAGCTGATCCATTGCTGTAAGTCAGCGTCGTCTAAGGTCCTCTTCCTTGTGCTGTATAGAATCGTCAGCAACTCATAGCATGCAGCCTCTCCTTTGGCCGAGACCCAGTCCAGTATTTTTCTGGTTTGGTCAAAACGGTCAACTTCAGCCTGAATTTTACTGACTTCCTCCTCGTGAAGAACCTTGCGCTGGAACAGGTTTTCCACAATGAGGGGAAGATTCTGGAGCCTTCCAATGAGACGTAGCCTTCCATTTGTAATGTACTCTAAAGCAGATTGTCTTGCAGAAGCCATGTCCCAGGTTGTTTCTGCAGCATCACTGGTATGTTTCAACACGTAGGATCTCTGGAAGACGAAAGTACATAGTCAGTTAATAGTAGAACAGTCAAATAATGATTAGGTTTATTTATTCAATTAAACTTTTTAGCCCATGTAAACAAAACATACACCAACTAAATGTGAATGTATCTATTACAATGGCGTAAAACAAGAATATAAACTCAGCAAAAAAAGAGACCCTGTCTTTCAAAGATAATTCATAGAAATCCAAATAACTTCACAGATCTTCATTGTAAAGGGTTTAAACACTGTTTCCCATGCTTGTTCAATGAACCATAAACAATGAATGAACATGCACCTGTGGAACGGTCATTAAGAGACTAACATATTACAGACGGTAGGCAATTAAAGTCACAGTTATGAAGACTTAGGACACTAAAGAGGCCTTTCTACTGACTCTGAAAAACATCAAAAGAAAGATGCCCAGGGTCCCTGCTCATCTGCATGAACGTGCCTTAGGCATGCTGCAAGGAGGCATGAGGACTGCAGATGTGGCCAGGGCAATAAATTGCAATGTCCGTACTGTGAGACACCTAAGACAGCGCTACAGGGAGACAGGACGGACAGCTGAAAATCCTTGCAGTGGCAGCCCACGTGTAACTACACCTGCACAGGATCGGTACATCCGAACATCACACCTGCAAGACAGGTACAGGATGGCAACAACAACTGCCCGAGTTACACCAGGAACACACAATCCTTCCATCAGTGCTCAGACTGTCCGCAATAGGCTGAGAGAGGCTGGACTGAGGGCTTGTAGGCCTGTTGTAAGGCAGGTCCTCCACCAGACATCACCGGCAACAACGTCGCCTAGGGGCACAAACCCACCGTCTCTGCCCGGTGTCGGGGGAACTGTCACGGATTCTGGCTCGGGCAGGCCTCGGCGTTCGTCGTCACCAGAGTACTAGCTGCTGCCGCTCTATGTTCATTTGATTGTTGTCGCGCACCTGTTCCCCATTATGTTAGTTTGTCCTCCCTATTTAACATGTTCCCCATTATGTTAGTTTGTCCTCCCTATTTAACCTGTTCCCCATTATGTTAGTTTGTCCTTCCTATTTAACCTGTTCCCCATTATGTTAGTTTGTCCTTCCTATTTAACCTGTTCCCCATTATGTTAGTTTGTCCTCCCTATTTAACCTGTTCCCCATTATGTTAGTTTGTCCTCCCTATTTAACCTGTTCCCCATTATGTTAGTTTGTCCTCCCTATTTAACCTGTTCCCCATTATGTTAGTTTGTCCTTCCTATTTAACCTGTTCCCCATTCGTTAGTTTGTCCTCCCTATTTAACCTGTTCCCCATTATGTTAGTTTGTCCTCCCTATTTAACCTGTTCCCCATTATGTTAGTTTGTCCTCCCTATTTAACCTGTTCCCCATTATGTTAGTTTGTCCTCCCTATTTAACCTGTTCCCCATTATGTTAGTTTGTCCTCCCTATTTAACCTGTTCCCCATTATGTTAGTTTGTCCTCCCTATTTAACCTGTTCCCCATTACGTTAGTTTGTCCTCCCTATTTAACCTGTTCCCCATTATGTTAGTTTGTCCTTCCTATTTAACCTGTTCCCCATTACGTTAGTTTGTCCTCCCTATTTAACCTGTTCCCCCATTATGTTAGTTTGTCCTCCCTATTTAACCTGTTCCCCATTACGTTAGTTTGTCCTCCCCTATTTAACCTGTTCCCCATTATGTTAGTTTGTCCTCCCTATTTAACCTGTTCCCCATTATGTTAGTTTGTCCTCCCTATTTAACCTGTTCCCCATTATGTTAGTTTGTCCTCCCTATTTAACCTGTTCCCCATTATGTTAGTTTGTCCTCCCTATTTAACCTGTTCCCCATTATCTTAGTTTGTCCTCCCTATTTAACCTGTTCCCCCATTATGTTAGTTTGTCCTCCCTATTTAACCTGTTCCCCATTATGTTAGTTTGTCCTCCCTATTTAACCTGTTCCCCATTATGTTAGTTTGTCCTCCTTATTTAACCTGTTCCCCATTATGTTAGTTTGTCCTCCCTATTTAACCTGTTCCCCATTATGTTAGTTTGTCCTCCCTATTTAACCTGTTCCCCATTATGTTAGTTTGTCCTCCCTATTTAACCTGTTCCCCATTATGTTAGTTTGTCCTCCCTATTTAACCTGTTCCCCATTATGTTAGTTTCTCCTCCCTATTTAACCTGTTCCCCATTATGTTAGTTTGTCCTCCCTATTTAACCTGTTCCCCATTATGTTAGTTTGTCCTCCCTATTTAACCTGTTCCCCATTATGTTAGTTTGTCCTCCCTATTTAACCTGTTCCCCATTATGTTAGTTTGTCCTCCCTATTTAACCTGTTCCCCATTATGTTAGTTTGTCCTCCCTATTTAACCTGTTCCCCATTATGTTAGTTTGTCCTCCCTATTTAACCTGTTCCCCATTATGTTAGTTTGTCCTCCCTATTTAACCTGTTCCCCATTATGTTAGTTTGTCCTCCCTATTTAACCTGTTCCCCATTATGTTAGTTTGTCCTCCCTATTTAACCTGTTCCCCATTATGTTAGTTTGTCCTCCCTATTTAAATTGTACCCGTCCACTGTTTGGTGTGTGTGTTCCTTTGTTGTTTTGAAGGATTTTCATTTTATTTCTTTACATTCTGACTCGCATTACACCGACATTCGTGACAAATTATAATAATAATAATAAGCCATTTAGCAGACGCTTTTCATCCAAAGCGACTTACAGTCATGCGTGCATAATTTTTTTTTTGAGTATGGGTGGTCCCGGGGATCGAACCCACTACCCTGGCGTTACAAGCGCCGTGCTCTACCAGCTGAGCTACAGAGGACCACTGCTTGTTAAATATGAGTTGAAACAAAGTAAAGTCTGTCAAATCCACGTCCTAAAAATGTGTGTTTGGACCATGATAGTTCGTTGGTGATGTGGACACCTGCTCCACTACAGCCCTGTCGATGAGAATGGGGGCGTGCTCAGTCCTCTTTTTTTTCCTGTAGTCCACAATCATCTCCTCGTGTTGAGGATCAGCGTGGCAGATGTGTTGTTACCTACCCTTACCACCTGGGGGCGGCCCGTCAGGAAATCCAGGATCCAGTTGCAGAGGGAGGTGTTTAGTCCCAGGATCCTTAGCTTAGTGATGAGCTTTGAGGGCACTATGGTGTTGAACACTGAGCTGTAGTCAATGAATAGCATTCTCACGTAGGTGTTCCTCTTGTCCAGGTGGGAAAGGGCAGTGTGGAGTGCGATAGAGATTGCATCATCTGTGGATCTGTTGGGGCGGTATGCAAATTGGAGTGGGTCTAGGGTTTCTGGGATAATGGTGTTGATGTGAGCCATGACCAGCCTTTCAAATCACTTCATGGCTACAGACGTCAGTGCTACGGGTCGGTAGTCATTTAGGCAGGTTATCTTAGTGTCCTTGGGCACAGGGACTATGGTGGTCTGCTTTAAAGTTGAGTTTCAGCTTAAGGTTCGGAATGCAGCCGATATCATTAATATAACATTAGATTAGGCGTAATCTGTTGATATTAATTGATATTCTTGGACAGTGAAGTCTTTTTTCTTATTTTCTTTCAACAGATTCCTGTGTGTATGAAGAATGGTCCACCAGCCAAAGGACATCCAACCAACTGGACACAACTGTGGGAAGCACTGGAGTCAACATGGGCCAGCATCCCTCCAGTTTAGATACACATCATATTAGTGTCTCCTCTTCTCATTGGTCTATTATATGGACAACATCATATTAGTGTCTCCTCTTCTCATAGGTCTATTATATGGACAACATTATATTAGTGTCTCCTCTTCTCATTGGTCTATTATATGGACAACATCATATTAGTGTCTCCTCTTCTCATTGGTCTATTATATGGACAACATCATATCATATTAGTGTCTCCTCTTCTCATAGGTCTATTATATGGACAATATCATATCATATTAGTGTCTCCTCTTCTCATTGGTCTATTATATGGACAACATCATATTAGTGTCTCCTCTTCTCATAGGTCTATTATATGGACAACATCATATTAGTGTCTCCTCTTCTCATTGGTCTATTATATGGACAACATCATATCATATTTGTCAGCTTCCTGCTTCTCCTGTTTGTCTCCGGGCCTCTAGAGGTCAGCTGTGTTCCCCTCTGCCTTAGTTCTTCCTCGTGTGTCCTCATTAGTTTGATCCAGGTCACCTGTGCCTTGTTTTCCCTTTAGTATTTTAGCTGTGTGTTTTCCCCTTGTTTCTCACTTGGTTATTGCGTCCTGACTATGTGTCTCCTGCTTTGTCCCACCGTGTCTGTCCTAGTAAGCTGTTCGAAGTTATCTTTAGTTTGTTTTTCTCCCCTCGTGGAGTTGTTTTGTTTTGCCTCCTGTTTTGGAACATTAAATCAACTTACCTGGAGTATTGCCTTGGGTGTTTCATTTGGGTCCTACAACACCTCCTCTGTGGCTAAGGGTAGTACCCCCCAGCTTTCCACATCTGAGACCGGAGTTCTAGCCCGGCTTGTGACAGAATAACCAAGTCACTCATGGACCCAGAAACACTCAGTTCCCAGGACCTGTTGGCGGTGATCACTCGACATGAGGCTTCTTTCCAGCGCCATGAAGCCGTTCTCAGCCGACAAGAGGAGCTGATGGCTAGTCATTCTCAACTCCTGGCCGAAATGATGAGTTCCCTCCGCCAGCTCTTTGAACGCCTCCCTGGTCCTCTCCCTTCCCCCAGGTCACCCCCAGTGACGACCGGCCTTCTCGGTTGGCGGAGCCCCGACTACCACCTCCCAAGCCCTTTTCTGGGGATCCAAGCTCTTGCCAGGGTTTCCTCACCCAATGCTCCCTCACCTTCGAGCTCCAACCCTCAAGTTTTCCCACAGACCGTTCCAAGATTGCCTACATCATTACCCTTCTTTCAGACAAGGCGCTCGCCTGGGCTTCTGCGGTGTGGCAGTCCCAGGAGGCCTGTTGTGACTCCCACGCTGCATTTGTAGAAGAGTTCAAGCGGGTGTTCGATCATCCTGTCAGTGGGCGGGAGGCTTCCAAGCGCCTACTGTCTCTCCGTCAGGGCCCCCGAGCACGGCAGATTTGCCATTGAGTTCCGGGACCATAGCAGCAAGGAGCGGATGGAATGATGAAGCGCTGAGGGTCTGCTTTCAGGGAGGGTTATCTGAGCCCCCTTCAAGATGAGTTAGCCACCCGGGAACCAGCTGGAGATCTCGAGTCCCTCATAGCCTTGGCCATCCGCCTGGACAATCGTCTAAGAGAGCGGAGAACGGCTCGCCGTCAGGTGTCTCAGTCCCAAGTTCCTCTGAGCAGCTCTGTTTCTCCTGTTTGGACTCCGTCATTCAGAGCTTCCCCGGCTCCTGAACTGCTCCAGGATTCCCCGGAGAGCATGCAGTTAGGCCGTTCCAGGCTTTCTCCCAACGAAAGGGAACGTCGCATGAGGGAGCGTCGGTGCCTCTACTGCGGGGTTGCCGGCCACTTCCGCCTCCACTTGCCCCGAGCTTTCGGGAAACGCCTGTCCCCGCCCAGCTACAGGAGGGCTGTGATGGGGAGAATTAGAGCGCCTCCTACTAACGCTGTCCTGGCTATTCCAGCCACTCTGTCCTGGGGGGCCACCAGCATCGGGTCCAGGCTATGATCGATTCCGGTGCCGCAGGTGATTTCCTGGATGTAACCTTGGCTAAGGAACTTAAGATCCCTACCCAACTACTTCCTCAACCCCAGGCAGTTACAGCCTTAGATGGCAGACCTCTGGAACCAGGAAGGTTACCGAGGCGACTCAGTCCCTGCGACTTACCATCTCTCAACACCAGCAGGAGGAGACCTTCTATCTTATTGACTCTCCCGAGTATCCTATTATCCTGGGTCACCCTTGGCTATGCAGACATAATCCCCAGATCGACTGGCCTACTGGCACCATTCTAAGCTGGGGTCCCACTTGCCAACTCACCTGCATGCTTCAGAGTCCCTCAGCCCCTAGTACCCAGTTTCAAGAGTCTGTTGACGTCTCCCGAGTCCCCAGTGTTTACCATCGGTTCAAGGCAGTGTTCAGCAAGGCCCGGGCTACTGCCTTACCGCCTCATCGCACGTATGACTGTGCCATTGATCTACTCCCTGGGTGCTGCCCTCCTAGAGGTCGGATCTTTTCCTTGTCCTCCCCCGAGCACGCAGCTATGGACACCTACATTAAGGAGTCCTTGGCAGCCGGCCTCATCTATGCCTCTACTTCCCGGCTGGGGCGGGCTTCTTTTGTTGAAAAGAAAGACGGGGGTCTTAGGCCTTGTATTGATTACCGGGGACTCAACAAGATCACGGTTCGGAATCGATACCCCCTTCCTCCTCATGGCCACTGCTTTTGAGCTGCTTCAAGGGGCTTCCATTTTTACTAAGCTGGATCTCCGCAATGCTTACCATCTCGTGCGGATCCGGCAAGGAGACGAATGGAAGACGGCGTTCCAATCACGCCACGGGGCACTATGAATATCGGGTGATGCCGTTCGGGCTCACCAATGCCCCCGCAGTATTCCAAGCCCTGATTAATGATGTTCTCCGGGATATGCTTAATCTGTTCGTCTTCGTGTACCTGGACGATATCCTCATCTTCTCGAGGTCACTGAAGGAGCATGAGGGGCATGTTAGCCGGGTTCTCCAGAGGCTCCTTGACAATCACCTCTACGTTAAGCCTGAGAAGTGTGAATTTCATGTTTCTCAGACTCAGTTTCTCGGGTTTATTGTCACTCCCGGGCACCTAGAGATGGATCCCAAGAAGGTCAAGGCGGTCCACGATTGGCCCACACCTGCCACGGTCAAGGAGGTTCAACGGTTCATTGGCTTTTCTAACTTCTATCGGAAGTTCATCAAGAATTTCAGCTCGGTGGTAGCCCCCTTGACGACGCTTACCAAGGGAGGAGGGACCAAGATTCACTGGGGTCCGGAAGCAGCAGGGGCCTTCGAGGATCTCAAGCGCCGCTTCACTTCTGCTCCGATTCTGGTGACCCCTGACCCAGAAAGACCTTTCGTGGTGGAGGTGGACGCCTCAGAGGTGGGGGTGGGAGCCGTCCTGTCACAGAGGGTGCGGATGGGAGATTACACCCTTGTGCCTTCATGTCTCGCCGCCTGTCTGAGGCCGAGCGCAACTACCACGTGGGGGATCTAGAGTTGCTTGCGGTAAAACTGGCCTTGGAGGAGTGGCGCCATTGGCTTGAGGGGCTCAGCACCCTTTCCAGGTTCTCACAGACCACAAGAACCTGGAATATCTCCAACAGGCTAAGCGGATGAACCCTCGACAAGCACGATGGTCCCTTTTCTTTAATCGATTCCAGTTCCTCCTGTCTTACCGACCTGGCACCAAGAACGTCAAGCCGGATGCCCTGTCTCGAGTCTATTCTCCCGAGTGCGAGAGAAGCCCTTGGCATCGATTATTCCGAGGTCTAGGATCGTCGCACCTCTTCAGTGGGAACTAGAAAGAGGGGTACGAGAAGCTCTTGTCCATGAGCCCGATCCAGGCGGTGGTCCTGCCGGTCGCCTGTACGTTCCTCTCTCTGTTCGGGCCGCGTCTTGCAGTGGGGTCATGAGTCGCCCTTGACATGCCATCCAGGCAGTGCTCGCACACTGGAGTTCCTCCGACGGGCGGTTTTGGTGGCCGTCCATCAAGAAGGACGTGCAGGTCTATGTTGAGGCCTGCCCGGTGTGCAACCAGGGAAAGTCGACACGCCAGCGACCCCAGGGACTGCTCCATCCCTTACCTGTTCCTCGAAGGCCATGGTCACACCTTTCTCTGGACTTTGTTACGGGACTTCCTCTATCCCAGGGCAACACCGTCATCCTAGTGGTGGTAGACCGTTTCTCTAAGGCTGCCCGGTTTATTCCCCTGCCCAAGCTGCCCTCGGCTAAGGAGACTGCTGAGCTCCTCATGAACCATGTCTTCCGGATATTTGGTATTCCCCTGGACGTGGTCTCTGACCGAGGTCCCCAATTCTCGTCCCGGTTTTGGGGGCCTTCTGCAGGCTTGTTGGGGCCACAGCCAGCCTATCGTCAGGGTTCCATCCAGAGTCTAATGGTCAAACGGAACGGATTAATCAGGATCTGGAGACCACCCTGCGGTGTATGGCGGCCAGTAATCCCACGTCTTGGGCCACCTATATCATTTGGGCTGAATATGCCCACAACACCCTCCAGTCCTCAGCCACCGGATTGTCCCCCTTCGAATGCCAGTTCGGTTACAACCCTCCATTATTTCCAGAGGAGGAGGCGCAAGTTGGTGTTCCCTCGGCCCAGCGCTTTGTCCAACGCTGTAGGCGGACCTGGAAGAAGGCCAGGCGTGCCCTCCTTCGGACCTCCCAGAGATACCAAAGTCAGGCTAATCGCCACCGCCGGACGGCCCCTAGTTTCCGAGCTGGTCAGAGAGTTTGGTTGGCCACCAAGAACCTGCCCCTCCGGGTCGAGTCCAAGAAGCTTTCCCAGAGATACATCGGCCCTTTCCGCATTGCTAGAAAGGTTAACCCTGTGTCTTATCGTTTGGTTCTCCCTCGTTCCCTTAAATTAACCCCACTTTCCATGTTTCACTTATTAAACCTGTCTTGTCTTCTCCCTTTGCCCCCCCACGCAGACCCCCGCCACCTCCCAGGATCATTGACGGCCAGCCAGCCTACACAGTCCGCCGGATACTGGACTCCCGGAGGGTCCAGAACTCTCTGCAGTATCTGGTGGACTGGGAGGGCTACGGGCCAGAGGAGCGCTCCTGGGTTCCAGCCAGGGACATCCTGGACCCAGGGTTGATCCGAGATTTTCGCACCCGGGGGCCAGGGTGTTCTGGAAGGAACGTCAGGAGTCG
Source organism: Coregonus clupeaformis (assembly GCF_020615455.1). NCBI lineage: Eukaryota > Metazoa > Chordata > Actinopteri > Salmoniformes > Salmonidae > Coregonus > Coregonus clupeaformis. The sequence continues at coordinate 103,120 of NW_025534522.1, read as the reverse complement.
TTCCTAGAGGAGGGGTCCTGTCAGCTTCCTGCTTCTCCTGTTTGTCTCCGGGCCTCTAGAGGTCAGCTGTGTTCCCCTCTGCCTTAGTTCTTCCTCGTGTGTCCTCATTAGTTTGATCCAGGTCACCTGTGCCTTGTTTTCCCTTTAGTATTTTAGCTGTGTGTTTTCCCCTTGTTTCTCACTTGGTTATTGCGTCCTGACTATGTGTCTCCTGCTTTGTCCCACCGTGTCTGTCCTAGTAAGCTGTTCGAAGTTATCTTTAGTTTGTTTTTCTCCCCTCGTGGAGTTGTTTTGTTTTGCCTCCTGTTTTGGAACATTAAATCAACTTACCTGGAGTATTGCCTTGGGTGTTTCATTTGGGTCCTACAACACCTCCTCTGTGGCTAAGGGGTAGTACCCCCAGCTTTCCACATCTGAGACCGGAGTTCTAGCCCGGCTTGTGACAATATTAGTGTCTCCTCTTCTCATAGGTCTATTATATGGACAACATCATATTAGTGTCTCCTCTTCTCATTGGTCTATTATATGGACAACATCATATCATATTAGTGTCTCCTCTTCTCATAGGTCTATTATATGGACAACATCATATTAGTGTCTCCCCTTCTCATAGGTCTATTATATGGACAACATCATATTATATTAGTGTCTCCTCTTCTCATTGGTCTATTATATGGACAACATCATATTAGTGTCTCCTCTTCTCATTGGTCTATTATATGGACAACATCATATTAGTGTCTCCTCTTCTCATAGGTCACTAGTCTCCCAGTCCCTGCCACTGAAAAACATCCCCACAGCATGATGCTGCCACCACCATGCTTCACCGTAGGGATGGTGCCAGGTTTCCTCCAGACGTGACGGTTGGCATTCAGGCCAAAGAGTTCAATCTTGGTTTCATCAGACCAGAAAATCTTGTTTCTCATGGTCTGAGAGTCCTTTAGGTGCCTTTTGGCAAACTCCAAGCGGGCTGTCATGTGCCTTTTACTAAGGAGTGGCTTCCGTCTGGCCACTCTACCATAAAGGCCTGATTGGTGGAGTGTTGCAGTGATGGTTGTCCTTCTGGAAGGTTCTCCCATCGCCACAGAGGAACTCTGGAGCTCTGTCAGAGTGACCATCGGGTACTTGGTCACCTCCCTGACCAAGTCCCTTCTCCCCCGATTGCTCAGTTTGGCCGGGCGGCCAGCTCTAGGAAGAGTCTTGGTGATTCCAAACTTCTTCCATTTAAGAATGATGGAGGCCACTGTGTTCTTGGGGACCTTCAATGCTGCAGAAATTTGCTGGTACCCTTCCCCAGATCTGTGGCTCTACACAATCCTGTCTCGGAGCTCTACGGACAATTCCTTCAACCTCATGGCTTGTTTTTTGCTCTGACATGCACTGTCAACTGTGGGACCTTATATAGACAGGTGTGTGTGCCTTTCCAAATAATGTCAAATCAATTGTATTTACCACAGGTGGACTCCAATCAAGTTGTAGAAACATCTCAAGGATGATCAATGGAAACAGGATTCACCTTGGATCAATTTTGAGTTTCATAGCAGTGTCTGCATAGTTATGTAAATAAGGTATTTCTGTTGATTTTATTTATTGATCTGTTTGTCAATCAGCAGAGTAGGCTACCCTGTAATTTGTCCTATTTAAAAAGATTCTCCTAATGTCTCCAGTCATATAAAGTGTGGTAGAATTGCAGGAAATGTGTTTAGGCCACATGTCTCCCGAGCAAACAAAGAAGAATATATCCTAGGCCTACTCTAGGCTATACGTGCTCAGACATGCATTGAACGGTCTGTTTTATGAACAGGGATTGAAAAGTTGATATTAATTGATATTCTTATTAAACAAATGGTAGGAGCAAGAGCAGTGTGAGGGTTTCTCTTTTCTTGGCCTTAATACCCCCCTCACCCCCCAGCAGACAATAATTGTCGAATGTTTCAGATATAGTTACCACATATAGAGCCGACCTGATTTCTTATGCTAAATGTCAGAGAGACATGTTTGTTCATAGCAGAGGCCTATATCTACCGGAACGTTAAAAACCGTTGGGTCCTGCTCAGCGAACATGCCCCAGTTAGTTTAGTCCCGGGCAATGACTATAATTTCATTCATGCATGATGAATGAAGCCGCTCGGTTGGTCGGTCTGTATAGGAATTATAATCTTAATGACGTGTAAACTATGAAGCGGAACTTCTCTCTGGAGTTTCCTCGCTGCTTGCTGAAGGAATGAACTACAGCATTGAGCAGTCAGTGATCTGTTGCAGTCTGAGTCTGATGCTATAACTTAGAAGCATCAACAGCTTTAACATCCAGTCTGTTCTAGAAGTAGACTTCATGCACTATTATAGATACCAGATACTGACTGTTACTTTTGATTTTGACCCCCCCTTTGTTCAGGGACACAAATGGCCGGGAGAGTGTCGAGCGAGGTAACTTGCGAATGAAACAAATTATGCTTGTTAAATATGAGTTGAAACAAAGTAAAGTCTGTCAAAACCACGTCCTAAAAAGTCCAAAGATTTAATGAGCTGGTCAAAACAAATCACCAGATATATTCCCCAGACATCCTGGCAGGGAATTCTGAGCAGAATATTGAAAAAGGCATCATTAATATAACATAATATTAGACATCATTAAAATAACATTAGATTAGACATCATTAATATAACATTAGATTAGACATCATTAATATAACATAATATTAGACATCATTAATATAACATAAGATTAGACATCATTAATATAACATAAGATTAGACATCATTAATATAACATTAGTTTAGACATCATTAATATAACATTAGATTAGACATCATTAATATAACATTAGATTAGACACCATTACTATAACATTAGATTAGACATCATTAATATAACATTAGATTAGACATCATTAATATAACATTAGATAAGACATTAATATAACATTAGATTAGGCATCATTAATATAGCATTCGATTAAACATCATTAATATAACATTAGATTAGACATCATTAATATAACATTAGATTAGGCATCATTAATATAACATTACATTAGACATCATTAATATAACATTGGATTAGACATCATTAATATAACATTAGATTAGACATAATTAATATAACATTAGATTAGACATCATTACTATAACATTAGATTAGACATCATTAATATAACATTAGATTAGACATCATTAATATAACATAATATTAGACATCATTAATATAACATAGGATTAGACATCATTCAATGCCTGGGTTTGCTTGTTCTGTCCTGTCTGTCCCTGACGTCATGCTGTCTTGGCTAATTCCTGTGGAAACTGAAGGTTCTGCAGCCAAACCATCGGTCTGGAAAGAGCAATTATTACTGCTTGTCTCTTGGCTACAAATGAATGGGAATTATACATTTTTTACATTTTAGTCATTTAGCAGACGGTTATATCCAGAGTGACTTACAGTTAGTGAGTGCATAAATGGTTTTCATACTGGCCCCCGTGGGAATCTAACCCACAATCCTGCGGTTCCAAACGCCATCCTCTACCAACTGAGCTACATCCCTGCCGGCCATTCCCTCCCCTACCCTGGACGACGCTGGCTAATTGTGCGCCGCCCCGGTCACAGCCGGCAACGACAGAGCATGTGTTTATGAATGCTGTGTCTCCTGAATATCTTTACTGGCTTGCCTCTGAAGAGGCTCTGTTGTAGCCGGCCGGGGCCGGGAGACCCATGGGGCGGCGCACAATTGGCCCAGCGTCGTCCAGGGTAGGGGAGGGAATGGCCGGCAGGGATGTAGAGCATGGTGTTTGCAACGCCAGGGTTGTGGGTTCGATTCCCTCGGGGGGCCAGTATGAAAACATAAAAAAATAAAAAAAATAATGTATGCACTCACTAACTGTAAGTCGCTCTGGATAAGAGTGTCTGATAAATGACTAAAATGTAAATGTAAAAGCTAAGCAGGGTTGGTCCCTGGATTGGATACCAGATGCTGCTGGAAGTGGTGTTGTAGGAGGCACTCTTTCCTCTGGTCTAAGAAAATATCCCAATTCCCAGGGCAGTGATTGGGGACATTGCCCTGTGTAGGGTGCCGTCTTTTGGATGGGATGTTAAACGGGTGACCTGACTCTCTGTGGTCACTAAAGATCCCATGGCACTTATCGTAAGAGTAGGGGTGTTAACCCCGGTGTTCTGGCTAAATTCACTATCTGGCCCTCATACCATCATGGCCACCAATCATCCCCAGCTTCCAATTGGCTCATTCATCCCCCTTCCTCTCCCCTGTAACTATTCCCAAGGTCGTTGCTGTAAATGAGAATGTGTTCTCAGTCAACTTATCTGGTAAAATAAGGGTAAAATAAACTTCATAGTGTTATGCAATTGTTTTAGCATGGAGGGAGCAAGTGTTCAATGTTGAGGAAGTATGATAGGTAAATAAATGCAATATAAATGTTATCTATTTTTTAGGCCTAAGGCAGATTTGTAGGAGTTTTTTTAGTATGGTTTGTTTTTAGGACACAGTATTTTAGTTGGTCCCTGTGGTGCAAATCCCTGCTGAGACCCAGCCAGCAACACACTGAGTGTAGGCGGTCTCCAATCTCCTCCTACCAATTTACTGTAGAGCTAAGCTGCTCCGTCTAATCACCTCCTAGCCCTTAAATCATTCACCCCCGGCTAGCCTGGTACCATAGGATACATGGGGGAACAGCTCTGAATGCACCCTCTGAAACACCGTCCTTTACTTGTGGTTTGGAAATCTACAACTGCAGTAATCTCCCTATTGGGACCACCTGATAGGTGTCCACTTTAGGGTCACACACTCCGCTATGTCTGTCTCCAGAGGTCAGAGATTGATTAGACATCATTAATATAACATTAGATTATACATCATTAATATAACATTAGATTAGACATCATTAATATAACATTAGATTAGACATCATTAATATAACATTAGATTAAACATCATTAATATAACATTAGATTAAACATCATTAATATAACATTAGATTAGGCATCATTAATATAACATTAGATTAGGCATCATTAATATAACATTAGATTAGACATCATTAATATAACATTAGATTAAACATCATTAATATAACATTAGATTAGACATCATTAATATAACATTAGATTAGACATCATTAATATAACATTAGATTAGACATTAATATAACATTAGAATAGACATCATTAATATAACATTAGATTAGACATCATTAATATAACATTAGATTAGGCATCATTAATATAACATTAGATTAGACATCATTAATATAACATTAGATTAGACATCGTTAATATAACATTAGATTAGATATCATTAATATAACATTAGATTAGACATCATTAATATAACATTAGATTAGACATCATTAATATAACATTAGATTAGACATTAATATAACATTAGAATAGACATCATTAATATAACATTAGATTAGACATCATTAATATAACATTAGATTAGGCATCATTAATATAACATTAGATTAGACATCATTAATATAACATTAGATTAGACATCGTTAATATAACATTAGATTAGATATCATTAATATAACATTAGATTAGACATCATTAATATAACATTAGATTAGACATCATTAATATAACATTAGATTAGACATCATTAATATAACATTAGATTAGACATCATTAATATAACATTAGATTAGACATCATTAATATAACATAATATTAGACATCACTAATATAACATTAGATTAGGCATCATTAATATAACATTAGATTAGACATCATTAATATAACATTAGATTAGACATCATTAATATAACATTAGATTAGGCATCATTAATATAACATTAGATTAGACATCATTAATATAACATAAGATTAGGCATCATTAATATAACATAAGATTACACATCATTAACATAAGATTAGGCTTCATTAATATAACATTAGATTAGACATCATTAATATAACATTAGATTAGACATCATTAATATAACATAAGATTAGACATCATTAACATAAGATTAGGCTTCATTAATATAACATAAGATTAGACATCATTAATATAACATTAGATTAGACATCATTAATATAACATTAGATTAGACATTAATATAACATTAGATTAGACATCATTAATATAACATTAGATTAGGCATCATTAATATAACATTAGATTAGACATCATTAATATAACATTAGATTAGACATTAATATAACATTAGATTAGACATCATTAATATAACATTAGATTAGACATCATTAATATAACATTAGATTAGACATCATTAATATAGCATTAGATTAGACATTAATATAACATTAGATTAGACATCATTAATATAACATTAGATTAGACATCATTAATATAACATTAGATTAGACATTAATATAACATTAGATTAGACATCATTAATATAACATTAGATTAGACATCATTAATATAACATAAGATTAGGCTTCATTAATATAACATAATATTAGACATCATTAATATAACATTAGATTAGACATCATTCAATGCCTGGGTTTGCTTGTTCTGTTCTGTCCTGTCTGTCCCTGACGCCATGCTGTCTTGGATAATTCCTGTGGAAACTGAAGGTTCTGCAGCCAAACCATCGGTCTGGAAAGAGCAATTATTACTGCTTGTCTCTTGGCTACAAATGAATACATGGGGGAACAGCTCTGAATGCACCCTCTGAAACACCGTCCTTTACTTGTGGTTTGGAAATCTACAACTGCAGTAATCTCCCTATTGGGACCACCTGATAGGTGTCCACTTTAGGGTCACACACTCCGCTATGTCTGTCTCCAGAGGTCAGAGATTGATTAGACATCATTAATATAACATTAGATTATACATCATTAATATAACATTAGATTAGACATCATTAATATAACATTAGATTAGACATCATTAATATAACATTAGATCAAGGATGATCAATGGAAACAGGATGCACCTTGGCTCAATATTGAGTCTCATAGCAAAGTGTCTGAATAGTTATGTAAATAAGGTATTTCTGTTGATTTTATTTATTGATCTGTTTGTCAATCAGCAGAGCAGGCTACCCTGTAATTTGTCCTATTTAAAAATATTCTGCTAATGTCTCCAGTCATATGAAGTGTGGTAGAATTGCAGGAAATGTTTTTAGGCCACATGTCTCCCGAGCAAACAAAGAAGAATATATCCTAGGCCTACTCTAGGCTATACGTGCTCAGACATGCATTGAACGGTCTGTTTTGTGAACAGGGATTGAAAAGTTGATATTAATTGATATTCTTATTAAACAAATGGTAGGAGCAAGAGCAGTGTGAGGGTTTCTCTTTTCTTGGCCTTATACCCCCCCAGCAGACAATTACCCTGCCCCCACCCGGAAAATATAATGTGTGTATATATCTGTAGACCTATAGAAACTACTATAGTACTACATAGAGCCAATACTACATGGAACTCTATTCCACATCATGGAACTCAGTCAAGCAGTAAACAGATTAAACTACACTTTATGGAACAGCACGGACTGTGAAGACAAGTTCAGGTTAGTCCCTCCCTGTTTCGTCCGGTTTGTTTCCATTTGTTTCCTGATGAATATACCCCAAAGCAAAGTTCAGTCGCCAAACGTTGTGGAATGTTTCAGATATAGTTACCACATATAGAGCCGACCTGATTTCTTATTCTAAATGTCAGAGAGACATGTTTGTTCATAGCAGAGGCCTATATCTATCGGAACGTTAAAAACCGTTGGGTCCTGCTCAGCGAACATGCCCCAGTTAGTTTAGTCCCGGGCAATGACTATAATTTCATTCATGCATGATGAATGAAGCTGCTCGGTTGGTCGGTCTATTAAAAGCTATAGGAATTATAATCTTAATGATGTGTCTAGTGTCTCTCATGTTCTTTCTAGTTGCTGGAAGTTTGAATGCCAACTGACAGTTTGCAGGGGTTTTCTAGGCTTGCTCACCATCTGACGAGGAAAGGGTGAGGATATCAACATAATATCAGTTTATAAACATACATCTATCGCATTTATCGGTAAAGATAACAAGTTAGAACTTCGAAGTTGCCGTTCCCAAGAAAAGGAACGTTCCAAAAGGAGATTCCGTTGACGTCATTTACCTAATATGGTGCATCCTGGTAAATGGGCGGGGCCCGGCTATCCCGAGATGGGCGTGCCAGAGGGAGATGCGTCATTTACAGTCAAAAAAGTAAACTTTTGGGAGGTTTTTCTGTTTAATATCAGAAAAGAAGGCATCATACATGTTTGATTTTATTTTATTTGTATAGAGACAAGTACAAACACATTGACACATTGAAGGTTCTAAGCTTACATATGGAATTGTTTTAAGATGTTCTTACCAAAGATCATTTAGCTATTTGATTTGGAATTTTAGGACCCTTTTAGGTATAAAAACAAATATGTAAAAAATGTATTTGATAAAAATTGAATTAGTCCTTTACTACTATAGCCCATAGAAACACTTTGAATAACACATTAATAAATGGCAAAAAAAGACAGTCAAAAAATAAATCATAAGGAATAAGGTTTGGAAGTGTCTGTCCTATATCTAGTGGATATTAGAAAGTTCAGGAAATATATATATATCATATATTTACACATATTATACCCCTTTTTATTGTTATTCTGTTACTTAGACAGAGACCACCATCTTGTTTGGACGCTACAGACGTTTCCTCAGATGCGGAAGGCTGCCATTGGTGCATGTGGTGGATTGAGACACAGCCCATGCATATCTCTATCATAAACTGATGGATTTTGACAGGGATGTTTTTATTCTGTTACTTAGATTGATGCCTAGTTGTATCAATAGACTCTAGGGGGGTTTAAAGACATGCTCCGGTAGTTTGGAGACTAAGATTTTTTTTTTTTAACCTCCCACTGGATGTTTCAATGTGTAGTTCTTACATGTATAATCTATGAGCAGAAATACGGTCTTACCTCAATTAGCAATAAAATCCCTAGTTTGAAAGCGACTTTTCTTCAAGCTGTGCCACACCTTTTCCCCTACATTTCCCCCCACATGAGCCAGCCCCTTTGCAGTTTGAGTTCTAGCCAATGAGCTTCAGCCCCTCACATTTGAGTGACAGCTAGCAAGAGGCCTACCCAGCAGAGCGAGAGAGGGAGACCAATGATGTGGTGCACATATCTGCACATATGTGACATAGTATGCAATTATCGGGGACCACTTGTGGCTCCTGAGTGCTACTTTCAGCACTACTGTCTAAAAAGTATACAAAAGTATCAGAGAATCTCTTTAATGGGTCTGTTGATAAGACAGTAGTTTATACATGATTGAACTGTTGCAGCTGTAGCAACCAGTTCTGTTGATATAGTAACACAGTAGTTTATACATGATTTACACTAGTTGACCTACTGTATGTCTGTCTAACAGTATTACAGTACCATGTAGTTGACCTACTGTATGTCTGTCTAACAGTATTACAGTACCATGTAGTTGACCTACTGTATGTCTGTCTAACTGAGTATTACAGTACCATGTAGTTGTCCTACTGTATGTCTGTCTAACAGTATTACAGTACCATGTAGTTGACCTACTGTATGTCTGTCTAACAGTATTACAGTACCATGTAGTTGACCTACTGTATGTCTGTCTAACAGTATTACAGTACCATGTAGTTGACCTACTGTATGTCTGTCTAACAGAGTATTACAGTACCATGTAGTTGACCTACTGTATGTCTGTCTAACAGTATTACAGTACCATGTAGTTGACCTACTGTATGTCTGTCTAACAGTATTACAGTACCATGTAGTTGACCTACTGTATGTCTGTCTAACTGAGTATTACAGTACTATGTCTTGTGCCATTTAACTACCTTCAAACAGTATTGGCAGAGCAGTAGGTGAGTGGTGCAACATTGTAGCCTAGTACTAATAACAACAGTAGAGTGAAGGTTTTGCTACTAATTCCTCTTGAAAAGTAGAAACATAAAGTACAAAAGCAAGGAAGTTGGGCCATATGTTTATAAAGAAAGAAGTAAAGATGACAGGACAGTTTTGAGTAGAACATCAGCAGTTTGAAGAATAGCTGAGTGGAATATGTTACTGTCATTGCAGTCATCAAGTCAGGAAAAAGTAGTGATCTCATTATTGTTTACATTTTTCAAACCAAACCCCAATTTGTTTACAACAGACCCAACAACAAAGCATGGCAATTCCCACTCAGCTACCCTGGTCTGTATTAGGCTACCACTGTTCAGCTATCGTGAAAACCACTAAAGTTCTGAAGTCTTCTCTTAGCAATGGCAATCAAATCTGTGGTAACATTAAACGAGTAAAACATGTGTTGAACGGAACCTTGAACAAGTTCAACAGCTGGTGTGGTGGCTTTAGTTTCTTCATTGAGCGGTAGCAGTGGGCTCTCACAGAGATCTCATTTGTAGCCCTGTTTTTACCTGATACTTTCATAAAAGTACAAACACATGAAGTGAGAGGTATATACACATGATTAAACTTTATTTAAAGCATGATTAACCTGAAGCAGGACGGAGTCATGACTTAAAACACCAAAGCAACGCTTCTAGCCCAGGCTAGCTAGCGTTAGCATATTACCTTCAAAGTTGCAAAGAAAAGAAGAAACGTAAAATTTGAAGCCTTTATCCAGTTTGCTACGTGGTGTCGTACTGGATGTCCGGACGACCCTCCATATATCATTAACAGATACTTTAGGCAACTCCAGCAAACACCTTGTAAACTTCATCTCTGCCATCATAACGGTCTACTGTCACTGTCTAATATTTTTTTCCGGTAAGCGGAAATGCCCAAGCATCCTTACGCCAATGCGGAAGTGATGCATGCATAGAGCCTATTCATCCACAGATAAAATGGTAAACCAAATTCAGGCTTCTTCTTCTTCTTCTTTGGACTTTATATGTCGGTTGGCAACCAACTTTAAGGTGCATTACCACCACCAACTGGACTGGAGTGCGGACCTCAGTTCATCTTTCAATCACCCACGTCGGTAGATGCTCCTAAAAACCAATGAGGAGATGGGAGAGGAGAGGACTTGCAGCGGGTCGAGAGTCACAAATAGAACCGAGTTTTATTTTAGCGCCTGGCCACGTAGACGCTCGCTAACACTGTGGGTGAAATGATTGAATAACGTGTGTGTGTCCATTTATTTAGCAACGAGCGTTCGGCCAGGTTAGCTTGTAATGCTCCGTGCGTTGGCCCGCTTGCTGGCAGCATGTTCGACTGTGCGTCAAGAATTCAGCATAGCAAGTTTGAATGAAGGTCTGGCTATTCACAGGTAAATAGTAGTAATATGCTCTAAACCGCTCTGGTAACAACGAACTTTGCTGCCCTGTTTCCAATCGTCCACATGGCTGGGTGAACCTATTCAAGTAAGTAAATACATTTTGAAAATGTAAAAAAAAAAAAATGTATTATAAGCTAACTAGCTACAGTGCATGCTAACTCAAATGTGCTGCTAACGTAGCTAGCTATCTAGCCGACTTTACATACTGAATAGATAGCTAGCTAAGTGAATTACATTTGACCAGCTACCTAACTTCATATTAGCTAGCTAACTTGATGTATTTATCACTGTAAAAAAATAAATAATCCCAAATGCATTTGTAGGTAGCTAGCTAATAGCCATGGAGGAGGGTGAAAGGATAGCAGCCCCATCTGTCAAAGTGAGAGAGTAGGCTGTTCTGGAGAGGGCAGGTTCTGTTGTGTAGTTCCAGTCCCTAGAAGTGAGGACGGAGATAACAGTAACATCATATTCAGTGCGGTCTAATTTTAGTATAGTGAAGTCTGTTTCTTGTGAGGTTTTCTGTCCTCAGGTACAGAGAGCAGTGAAAGCCTGTCTGCAGATGAATAGGTCCCGATGAAGAGCAGTGGTTCTCTGTCGTGGTCCTGGGGACTCGAAGGGGTTGCACGTTTTTTTTGCCTTAGCACTACACAGCTGGTTCAAATGATCAAGCTTCAAGTGGTATTTATGTGTTCATTTGTGATTCTATCCTTGATATGATCCTGCTATTGTCACATGCACGTGTGTGTGCACATGCATCTATCTATCCAATGTTATCATGATTTGTTATAAGGGATATGATACTTCAGTAATCCACAATGACCTGGTGATGTAAAAAGTCTAATAATGGCATTATCTTCCATATTCCTGCAGATACCTTGTAACTGGAGATTCCTTCAAAACGATTGCCTTCAGTTACCGTGTAGGGCACTGCAAGGTTGGGTGACCAGGGCCAACTGGGACTGCCTCCTGGGGGAATTCAGGCCTGTGTGTGAAGGCTTCCTGTGTCCTGCATAACTATCATGAGGATGGACGCGAGGACCAGGAGGGGACCTGCAGCTCGCCACCGTGTGCCAGAGGAGAGGTCTGCTGCTCTGCAGGATGTTACCAGGATGGGGGCCAACAACGCAGCACAGGAGGCAATCCGTGTGCGGGAGATCTTCACCTCCTACTTCTTTGAAGGGTGCTGTTCCCTGGCAACACCATAGACTACACTATCACAACCAAAGGCTCGTTCATCCACCTCTGGCCTGTTGGCCCCCCTACCTCTGCGGAAGCACAGTTCCCGCTCCGCCCAGTCAAAACTGTTCGCTGCTCTGGCACCCCAATGGTGGAACAAGCTCCCTCACGACGCCAGGACAGGGGAGTCACTCACCACCTTCCGGAGACACTTGAAACCCCACCTCTTTAAGGAATACCTGGAATAGGATAAAGCAATCCTTCTACCCCCCCTTACCCCTCCCCAAAGAAAGAAATATAAAAAAATAAAAAATAATACATATTGTAAAGTGGTTATCCCACTGGCTATAAGGTGAATGCACCAATTTGTAAGTCGCTCTGGATAAGAGTGTCTGCTAAATGTCGTAAATGTAAATGTTTTAAGAGCCATCCACATTGCAATAAGAGTATTCTTCCATTGACTTAGCTTCATTAACTGCAGTTATTCAATTCCCAGTTTCTCTCCTTTTGAGTTCTACTTCTCAGGTGAGGATGTCTGTACAAAAACAAAACAGGCTCTTTTAAGAGTCACCCATATTGAAAACAATTAGACACCCTATAACCCACACCTACACACTCAATCTGATTGATGGATTGTGCAGTAAGCAAGCTCAGGTGTAGAACTGTGGCTCCTTCCACCTCCAAAAGGACAGGCCAGAGGACCAACCATGGAGAATAGTAAGACACTCCATTATTTATAGAACTACATTGTATTGTTTGTCCTCCTGTGTCTGTGCATGTTTTCCAGTATAAAGTACTCTGCAGCCACTTAGTGTGGACACCAGGTGAGGCCACACACAGAGATTCCTGTTGAACATTGTCTCTTTAACTACCTTATTTTCTCAATAAGTCTCTCTCCTTCACTTCATCCCTCCTCCCTTCTCCCTAAATCCTCTAGGTTATATCAGCTGTGTCGGTGAACCCCTCCCGCATCTGAACTGGCTACACAGAGGGCACAGCATGATCAGAGGTGAGAGGTCACTTGGTCGGGTCAACAGGAAGTATTATTAAAGAGATGCTTTACATTGAAATACAGAGAGTTGTAGTAGTCCCAGAGTTAATGATACAAGGTCAGTTTTGCATTTCACCTCCTGATGATTATTTACATTTTAGTCATTTTAGCAGACGCTCTTATCCAGAGCGAATTACAGTTAGAGTGCATACATGTTTTTTTTTTTTTATACTGGCCCCCTGTGGGAAACCCACATCCCTGCCGGCCAAACCCTCCCCTACCGTGGACCAATTGTGCGCCGCCCATGGGTCTCCCGGTCGCGGCCGCTGCGACAGAGCCTTAGACCACTGCACCACTCGGGAGACATTATGATGACTGACAGTGTTAGAATAACATGCCATCTCTCTCCATCTATCGCTCCTCTATTCTTACCTCTTTCCCTTTCTGTCTTTGACACTCTTTCTCACACCTCTCTCCCCACCTCCTCTTTCTTCCTCTGTTTTTATAATGCACACCAGATGTGCATTGAAGTACAGATTTAACTTCTATTTAGAATATATATTACAATTATATTTAAAATGTATTTATAATGCATGTATTATGTGTTTATAACACTTGGATAATGAACTTCTTTCAATAAAGCATTTCACATTCTCTACTGGTTGAAATTAAGTCTCATTTGATGAAATACTACACCTATCCAGTGTCCTCAGATCAATGCAGATGAAGGAAATTAGATAGTGAGAGATGAACCGGTTTAGTGAGATTAACCAGTTTTAGAGTATTTACATGATGCATAGGAAGTGTAGTGTACTGTTTTTAAAATTCTGTTTCTGTATATATGAATTACAAATCAGCCTTTAACTAGTTAAATCATGTTTGTAGTCTATTGCATAGTTACAATGTGTAACCATTGATGTCCCAGGATTGGTAAACACTGTTGAAGTGTATAATTGTAATACATACATGCAGACAAAGTGTTAATAAAAAGACTGGAGTTTGATACTCCAGGTATTGGATATGACTGAAAAAGTATGTTTCACAGGCATTCATACCTGAACTGCACCTTTATTTGCCAAGGTAGAGTACATGATCAGTGAATATATTCAATGTCCAGAATACTATGTGGGGATCTTATGCATGGTAATAACTACATGTATATAAGACTTGCATCCTTGGCACAAAGTTATATTATATTCTACTCAATCCATAGGCTTCATTAATGTCATTCAGACTGTTTTGAAGTTGATCCAACCGGCTATGATAGCTGAGGTTCATAGCTAGGTTCTGAACTAATATTTACACCAAACGGTTTAGGATCCACATCCACAGATCAGCTACATAGCTACACATCCATAGGCATACAGGTATATTTATCCTCCACTACACAATAAGCAAGAAAATAGTTCGCTACGTTACTTCAGCTGCATTGCATTGCAAATATCAACAAGGCAAGCGTACAAAATTCTACATTCAATTTGCAGTAAATGCTTTAGCTAGGTAGATTTTTTACATCCACAGTTTCACAAGACGACAGCCTGGTTTTCAGAATTACAATTTCATTCTCGCGTCACAACACCCATAAAGCTAGCCAGCTAGCTGGCTAATGTTAGCTAGTCAGATAACTTGCTAAATAGCGATTTTCGTAAATTAACTTTATGACCAAAAAAATATGCATAATCGTTTTGTCTCTACATTAACTAACATATTCCTCGCAACTGTAAATGTTTTTGCATGATTCGTTATGATGTTATAATTACTTATGTTTGCTTCCATCCTAGTATTTTTGTCCGCCATCTTTGCTGAAGAAAGTCTCTCAGCCTTGGGTCGCATAGCGTCAAAGTCGTCATGGGAACCACTCGATATGATTGGTCATCGCTCAGCGGTCCGCCGCTGGTGATTTGCATAAAGTTGGAAAACAGTTTAACTTTTTCACCGCCTCCTTCGCGCCCCCAAAAGGTCCACCGCTCTTTCCGCTTCTCACCAATTTCCTTCCATTGAAAATGAATGGGAAGCGGGGTTTGACTGCGCGTCACTACGTGCTAGTGTAAACGGGGCATTACGCGTCACGTGTTAGTTTAAGCGTCTGTTTGGTTTATTATTAAAGAGCTCACCATGAACGCCTTACAAACATTCTTAAAATAAAGTGGTGATCCTAACTGACCTAAGACAGGGAATTTTTACAAACCTCTACATATTAATGATTTTGTAAAAAAATATTTTTCATTGCCAGAGTAATCTAATCAATTTCATTTTTTTCGATTTAGAAAAAATAGGCATTTCACCTCAATACAAAAATGATTAGGCTAGTTGATATCGCAGCCAGCCACCATTACTGTGTAGATATGCCTATTTCTCACATCAATACAGACACAAGGGCTTATTTGTTGGAGGTAGCCCTATTCAGAAATAAGAGGTAACCGAGGTCTCTGTTGGCGTATTCAAAACAACTCGGCAATCTCTGACCTCTGCCTTCAGTGCGTTCATGACAACTGGGAACTCGGGGAAAAACGAGCTCAGACTGGGATTTTTGTTGTTGTTGACCGGTCATCCAACTCGGAATTCCCATTCAGAAACTCTGTCATCTTTCAATGACCTGAAAATCACTGATGTCATTATTTGACCTCATTTCCCCCCCTGAGTTCCCAGTTGATCGGTTTAACAAACACAATCAATGTCACCATGCAATCCTTAGGCTATACATTTCTGTGGAGATGTCCTATGTTTAAAAGCAGGGCTCGAATTGAGGGGGTGAGGATATAGGCCTAACCCTTGTTATAGAGAGGTTCAAAAAGCATATGCTACCCCTTGTTTGCTGAGCCTTAGAAAAAAACGGTCCAGATTATATAAAGCGATCAATGCTATAACAATAATTCACTCCACGATTATTTCCGCATAGTCTACTAGCCTATCGAAGGTCTTGCTCAGCCTCAACATCACAGGAAAATGTGGTTGGTTTATTAAAAAACTCCGCAATATATAATATTAGTGGTAGGCTATGCCTACCGCAAAAGACCAAAACGATAGAATCGGTATGGGTCTATGCATAGACCAAACAGTTTATCAGATGACAACGTTCTTATTCAGGACAATCCCATTGAATCCGGCTATTCATTTCAGTGCAGTTGCGTTCTTAAGCATATCCTTAGTCTAAACGGAACCGAAAACAACCCCAGCCTGTTTTGATCACAGATCATGATGAAGCCTGAACATTTCAGCCGTTTGTCATTGATTTGGCCCACAATCGCCTACAGATTTGATACACATGAAGACCTATATTTAATCTGGATTTGAAAAACAATAGCCTGACTTTTCCCCACGTCATATTTGTTACCAATTAGGCTAATTTCCACTCCATTCATATGCAAATACATTAGATTCATACACTGGCTTGTCTGGCTGGCATGTTTTCATTGTAAACTGGCCTTCCCTTTTCTACACTGAAATAATATTATTTAAGTAGTCCTCTATTATTATTATTTTTAAATTCATAGCTCATTAGTGCACCCTTGTGATTGAATATATACAGTATTTGCTTATTTACATTTTAGTCATTTAGCAGACGCTCTTATCCAGAGCGACTTACAGTTAGAGCATACATTTTTTTCTTCTTCATACTGGCCCCCCATGGGAATCGAACCCACAACCCTGGAGTTGCAAACGCCATGCTCTACCAACTGAGCTACATCCCTGCCGGCCATTCCCTCCCCTACCCTGGACCAATTGTGCGCCGCCCCATGGGTCTCCCGGTCGCGGCCGGCTACGACAGAGCCTGGATTCGAACCAGGATCTCTAGTGGCACAGCTAGCACTGCGATGCAGTGCCTTAGACCACTGCGCCACTCGGGACACAATGGTCTTGCCTACGCCTAGCGAACAGTTTTTTAAATTCTATGAGAAAAAAATATTCCATTTAATTTGGAACGGCAAGCCAGACAAAATTAAACGGGCCAATTCATATAATGAATATGAATTCGGAGGACAGAAATTATGAAATATTAAAGCATTAGACCTATCACTAAAAGCTTCAGTCATACAAAAGTTATACTTAAATCCAAACTGGTTCTCTAGCAAATTAGTAAGATTGTCTCACCCAATGTTCAAGAATGGCCTTTTTCCCTTTATTCAGATTACAACCTCTCACTTTCAGTTATTTGAAAAGGAAATCATCTCCCAAATATCACTATTTCTAAAACAAGCCATAGAAAGTTGGTTGCCATTTCAATTTAATCCTCCAGAAACGACAGAACAAATAATGCAACAAATATTGTGGTTAAACTCAAATATACTAATTGACAAAAAACCTTTTTTTTTGACAAAATGCTTAAAAAAGGTATAATCTTCGTAAATGATATTATCGGTAGGACTGGTGGAGTTATGTCGCACATGCAGCTAACAAAAACATTTGGAAATGTCTGCTCTACCCAAAATTACAACCAAATAATTGCAGCCTTACCGCAAAAATGGAAGAGGAAAGTGGAAGGGGGAGAAAGTAAGGAACTTGTCTGTCGGCCTTGCATTAAAGAACATAATTGGTTAAGGAAAACTGTGATAAATAAAAAAGTATATCCGTTTCATTTAAGGACCAAAGGATTGACAGCCATCCCATATAGATTGCAAAATAGTTGGGAAGAGAATTTTGACGTACCGATCCCATGTTATAGTGTTTATGAACTGATACGCAAAATGACACCAGATTCAAAAATTTGAATCTTTCAATTTAAAGTATTATATAAAATTCTTGCTACCAATAGAATGTTATTTATATGGGGGATACAATCTTCCCAGCTCTGCAGATTTTGCTGCGAAGACAGAATCATTGGATCATTTGTTTTGGTACTGTCCATTTGTAGCTTGTTTTTGGACACAGGTCCAGGAATGGCTAAAGGATTGCAATATTTACCTGGAGCTAACCTTGCAGATAGCATTACTGGGTGATCTGAAAAGTCATAGTCAATCGGTCAATAATATAATAATACTTTTAGCAAAACTGTTTATTTTTAATTCACAATCTGTAGAAACAATGAGAATAGAAAGGTTCAGAACTTTTGTAAAACATCACAGTACAGTTAAAATATATATGGCAAATAGAAATCGTATATGGATGGTGTTAAGAGATAGATGGGAGGTGTTGAATGGAATTGAAGGATGGGACTAATAACAACTAACAACAAATAATAACAAGATAACTAATAATGTAAGCATACTGTGTCCATAATAAGTATATAGGTTGTATGTTGGGAGCTTTGTGAAAGAGCACAGTTAGAAAGATATGGAATATAGAAGCAAATAGGATGGACCTCATGAAAATGATCGGAGAGGTTGAGAGTAGAAGAAGATCAGGAGAAAAAACAAAATATAATTATTGTAAAATTGACTGTGTCCATAAAATATAGATAGTAAGTATAAGCTGGAAGTAGAGGCCTGGGCATTGTTGTTCACTAGTTTACCCAAAGTAGGGAAAGTAAGGCGGGGTTGGAAAGTAATAAAGGGGAATATATATATAAAAACATGGGGGATTGGAAGTGATGCAGACAATTACATTGATAGAAGATACAATCTATCTGCAATATTAAAGCTGATCTACCCCCCTCCACCAAAAAAAAAAGATTTAAAAAAAAGAAAAGGAGCGTGCTTTGCCTCTTGTCATCCGAACTCCTGAACAAAGGAAATCTCTCAGTTTATATACTATCACTTAACCCCAACAATTCACATAAAACTTCATATAAAATAAAATGTTCTCCAATCAGTAGTATAGATATATGTTTAGAGTCTAAACTATTCTAGATAACTGAGAATTCATCCCCCTCTACCTTCTCTACCTGAATCCAACCAGATTCTCAATATATTTAAATCAACAAAGTTATACATTCTCAGTCCCTTAGCTCACGCGCCATCAAACCTCTCAAACCTCTATGTAGTAGGTCTGAGTAAAAGATAGATACATGATGAACTACTATATATTCATGCTGAGAGAATCTATGTAGTCCAAATCTTACTGATATATAAGGAAAAATCCCACATAGAACCTCCCTATTGTTTAAATGACACCCTTGAACACATCATTTTCAAATATACCCATCCTCTTAGACATACCAAGAAAAACATACATAGAAATACATTCTTAACATCATGACATCATCCACACAAATACAATGATACATGACCCTTTCTAAGTTACAGGGAGATTATAATATAGTCAGATGAATATATCTCAATAAAAAAAACGTCAGTCTTCTTCATCCATGTCTAACTGAGTATTACAGTACCATGTAGTTGACCTACTGTATGTCTGTCTAACAGTATTACAGTACCATGTAGTTGACCTACTGTATGTCTGTCTAACAGTATTACAGTACCATGTAGTTGACCTACTGTATGTCTGTCTAACTGAGTATTACAGTACCATGTAGTTGACCTACTGTATGTCTGTCTAACAGTATTACAGTACCATGTAGTTGACCTACTGTATGTCTGTCTAACAGTATTACAGTACCATGTAGTTGACCTACTGTATGTCTGTCTAACAGTATTACAGTACCATGTAGTTGACCTACTGTATGTCTGTCTAACAGTATTACAGTACCATGTAGTTGACCTACTGTATGTCTGTCTAACAGTATTACAGTACCATGTAGTTGACCTACTGTATGTCTGTCTAACAGTATTACAGTACCATGTAGTTGACCTACTGTATGTCTGTCTAACTGAGTATTACAGTACCATGTAGTTGACTTACTGTATGTCTGTCTAACAGTATTACAGTACCATGTAGTTGACCTACTGTATGTCTGTCTAACAGTATTACAGTACCATGTAGTTGACCTACTGTATGTCTGTCTAACAGTATTACAGTACAATGTAGATATTAATAAAAAAAGGTATACCATTCATTTCTTTAAAAAATTAGATACAAAATAATGTATGAATATTTAAAGTATTTACACACAAACTGTTAGTGGTAAATAAAACTACATATTCCTATCCTACAGTTATACTACACATGTTCCTGTGTTTTTAAGGACCTGAGTGACAACACATGTAAGACGTCTGTCCACCAGATGATACATTCCTGTCCCTAAGACTATTTTTCTGGACTCAGATCAATCAGTGTAATTTTGAACCAGCCTTTTATATACATTGACCACATTATACTGTCATTATACAACATTATCTTCACCAGATCTCAAACCAGCCTTCTACATTGACCACAATATACTGTCATTATACAACATTATCTTCACCAGATCTCAAACCTCTTGTCTGTCAGGAAGGGTCTTCTGTCCTGGATTCTGTTGTTGAAGAGTCTGTAGAGAAGAACATTACTATTATTAATCATTATTAGAACATTAGACAACAGATCTCCATCCTCCAACAGTTGCTCCCAGCAACAGACACACCCATATGATCTCTCACACACATGCTCTGCTCACCGTCACACACACCCTTACCGTACGGTGTGTATTGAAGTGTTGGTGGAGACCAGTTGGAGTATTCTGTCAGTCAGAGCATCAGTGATGTCATTGTGACTCAGGCTACAACAGAGAGAGCGAGAGAGACAGAGAGAGAGAGACAGAGAGAGAGAGACAGAGAGAGAGAGAGAGAGACAGAGAGAGAGAGAGAGACAGAGAGACAGAGACAGAGAGACAGAGAGAGAGAGAGAGAGTGAGAGAGACAGAACACGAGTGTTCAGACATTTGTCATGTAGTCACACACACCCACACACACACACACACACAGTGAAAGCCACTCACTCCAGGACTTGTACTTTGTGCAGGTGTGTGATCAGGGGCTGTAGGTGGTGGTCTGTGAGTTGACAGTGGCTGAGGTCCAGTTCTGACAGCCCCTCTGAGTGTTCCAGAACCAGGGCCAGAGATCCACAGGCCTTCTGGTCCAGCCTGGTCTCACTGAGGTCCAGCTCTCCATCCAGGGCTCTGCACAGGGACTCTGCGTGCCTCAGCACCCCCTCTTCAATCCCCTCACACACAAGGTCCAGCAGCTGACGTAGCAGAGCTTTGCTGGGGCTGACAGGACAAGAGGCAGAGATAACATTATGACACAGAGTAGGTCTAACTCCTACTGATGAACTAGTTGGTTAAATGTTTGTCTTTGTGTGTCTAACCTCAGCTTGACAATATGCAGGATGGGAAGCAGCTCCCTCAGTGCTCTGTCCTCCACCTCACAGTCTCTTAGGATGATCTGGACCTGGTTCTGGACCAGCTGGGTGCTGTGTTGGTTCTGCTTCAGAACAGAGGTGATGGCCCTGCAGTGGTCAGTGGTCAGACACAGAGCCTCCTCCTGGTCCTGAGCTGACAGGTCCACAGAGGAGGAGCAGGAGAAGTCCAGCCTGTAGTGCAGAGACCTGAGCAGCCATACTGCTGTTGTTGTTGGTGGTGGTGGTGGTGCCCCCTGCTGGATCTGAGAGGCAGCACAGCACTGGAGGAAACTCAGCAGTAACCTCCTGTCAACACTACAGTGAGAGAGACAGAGAGAGAGAGAGAGAGAGAGAGAGAGAGAGAGAGAGAGAGAGAGAGAGAGAGAGAGAGAGAGAGAGAGAGACAGACAGGAGAGAGAGAGAGAGGAGAGAGAGAGAGAGAGAGAGAGAGACAGAGACAGAGACAGAGACAGAGAGAAAGAGACGGAGAGGAGAGAGACAGAGAGGAGCGAGAGAGGAGAGAGACTTATTTAAACACCATCACACATTAAAACACTGATAAACACACTATAACTCGATTTATCATGTCAACTCCCAGGCGTTCCCCTTCAATTCCTGCCTCGCCTGGTTCACCAACTACTTCTCAGATAGAGTTCAATGTGTGAAATCGGAGGGCCTGTTGTCTGGACCTCTGGCAGTCTCTATGGGGGTGCCACAGGGTTCAATTTACGGGCCGACTCTTTTCTCTGTGTATATCAATGATGTCGCTCTTGCTGCTGGTGAAGCTCGGATCCACCTCTACGCAGACGACACCATTTTGTATACATCTGGCCCTTCTTTGGACACTGTGTTAACAAACCTCCAAACAAGCTTCAATGCTATACAACACTGCTTCCGTAGCCTCCAACTGCTCTTAAACACTAGCAAAACTAAATGCATGCTCTTCAATCGAACGCTGCTTGCACCCGCCCGACTAGAATCACTACTCTCGGCGGGTCTGACCTAGAGTATGTGGACAACTACAAATACCTAGGTGTCTGGTTAGACTGTAAACTCTCCTTCCAGACTCACATTAAGCATCTCCAATCAAAAGTTAAATCTAGAATCGGCTTCCTATTTCGCAACAAAGCCTCCTTCACTCATGCTGCCAAACGTGCCCTCGTAAAACTGACTATCCTACCGATCCTTGACTTCGGCGATGTCATTTACAAAATAGCCTCCAACACTCTACTCAGCAAATTGGATGTAGTCTATCACAGTGCCATCTGTTTTGTCACCAAAGACCCATATACTACCCACAACTGTGACCTGTACGCTCTTGTTGGCTGGCCCTCACTACATATTTGTCACCTTACCGATCACTGCACCTGTACACAGCCCATCTGTAATTAGCCCACCCAACTACCTCATCCCTATATTGTTATTTATTTTGCTCTTTTGCACCCCAGTCTCTCTATTTGCACATCATCTTCTGCACATCTATCACTCCAGTGTTAATACTAATTGTAATTATTTTGCACTATGGCCTATTTTTTGCCTTACCTCCATAACTTGCTACATTTGCACACACTGTATATATATTTTCTGTTGTATTTTTGACTTTATGTTTTGTTTTACCCCATATGTAACTCTGTGTTGTTTTAATCGCACTGCTTTGCTTTATCTTGGCCAGGTCGCAGTTGTAAATGAGAACTTGTTCTCAACTGGCCTACCTGGTTAAATAAAGGTTAAATAAATCAAATCAAAAATTCCACCCCTAGATGAGGTTAAAGTTAAGTGCATTAGACTAAGGTTAGGGTTAATGGTTAAATCAGTCAGAAAGTGGAAAGCCTCATAGTTCTATCCATTCTAGCAGGGTCAAAAAGTGCCAACTAAACCTGAGTTGGGAGACTCTGTCCAGAAGAGGCAGGATGCTCTCTATCTCCCCCGGTGGTATGGAGGTCCACAGCAGGTTGACTTTGACTTGGTGGCAGTGCTGCAGGGTAAAACACAGAGCAGTACAGTCCACTCTGTCCAGCTCTCTGCTGTTCAGGTTGATCCAATGGTCTGAAGACCTCAACAAACTGGACACACAGTCACTGGCTCTGCTGTCATAGATCTGTCTGATGGTGGACTTTACAAAGCTGGAACTGGACCTGAACAAACATGGAGAATGGATTGTTGTGGTTATGTCAAGGTTTCATAAAGGATAACTCACATAGCAACAACTGGCTGGATAGGACATTAATAATTAAAGTCTATAAATATTGAATAAAGATCTCTCACCTCTTGAATAAAACCCTAATGATATTACAGAGGATCACTCAGAACAACATGTCACTGGATATAAAAAGTTATGTTCTTCTTTCTAGAAAGTCTGAATAGAGAAAGAAGTTCTCCCACCTCTTGAATATAACCCTTCCCAGAAAGGGGAGAAGATCTGAGATGTTCTTCTCTAGGAGCCTGTTCTTCCTGAGGTCCACAGTGATGTTGTGGGTTGAATGCTGCAGCAGAGAGAAAGCACTTCCAGGTCCAGCCTGCAGGAGGTCAGGTCTCCACCAACCTTCTCCAGGAACCACTGAGTCAAGTCCTTGTCCTGAGCTTCATACACAACTACAGTCAGCTGCTGCAGAGTGTCTGAGTTCAGTCTAGGAGGTTGGAACATAAAGGCAGTCAGAAATATGAAGAAAAACACATGAATGAAGTTCCTATTTCTACTTCTAAAAAACATCAGCTTCAGACTGACCTGAGAGAGAGGTCCCTGGTGACACAGCAGTGTGATGAGAGAGGTGACCCTGGATCCAGAAGTCAGTCAGGTCCAGACACTGAACCCTCCAGAGTCTCCAGCAGGGATGCCACACTACTCAGAGCCCTGGATAACACTCTCTCTGGTGGCTGGTTGCTCTTTTGGACCAGGGAGAGCTCTGGGACAGTCAGTGGAGTAGCACCTCTCCCTGTCCTCCTAACCAGTCTGGACAGTTTCACTGCCATGCCCACATTCAGCCTGGAATGAAAAGACAAAACTCAAGTCACTTTAAACAGAGAAACCTTGTCAGATAAAATGCTCAATAGGAAAATAAACTATTCAATAGACCAGTGCAAGTTCTTCACTCTGTTTGTCAGAACCTAACGGACAACTAGTCCATGCTCAAACCAGGTTTATTCACTCACTGGGTCAAACAGCTGAAAGGACCAAGACATATTTACACAAGCACATAAACTCAGAAAAAAAAGAAACATCTCTTTTTCAGGACCCTGTCTTTCAAGGATAATTAGTAAAAATCCAAATAACTTCACAGATAATCATTGTAAAGGATTTAAACACTGTTTCCCATGCTTGTTCAATGAACCATAAACAATTAATGAACATGCACCTGTGGAACGGTCGTTAAGACACTAACAGTTTACAGACGGTAGGCAATTAAGGTCACAGTTTTGAAAACTTAGGACACTAAAGAGGCCTTTCTACTGACTCTGAAAAACACCAAAAGAAAGATGCCCAGGGTCCCTGCTCATCTGCGTGAACGTGCCTTAGGCATGCTGCAAGGAGGCATGAGGACTACAGATGTGGCCAGGGCAATAAATTGCAATGTCCGTACTGTGAGACGCCTAAGACAGCGCTACAGGGAGACAGGATGGACAGCTGATCGTCCTCGCAGTGGCAGACCACGTGTAACAACACCTGCACAGGATCGGTACATCCGAACATCACACCTGCAAGACAGGTACAGGATGGCAACAACAACTGCCCGAGTTACACCAGGAACGCACAATCCCTCCATCAGTGCTCAGACTGTCCGCAATAGGCTGAGAGAGACTGGGCTGAGGGCTTGTAGGCCTGTGGTAAGGCAGATCCTCACCAGACATCACCGGCAACAACGTCGCCTATGGGCACAAACCCACCGTCGCTGGACCAGACAGGACTGGCAAAAAGTGCTCTTCACTGAACGAGTCGCGGTTTTGTCTCACCAGAGGTGATGGTCGGATTCACATTTTTTGTCGAAGGAATGAGCGTTACACCGAGGCCTGTACTCTGGAGCGGGATCGATTTGGAGGTAGAGGGTCCGTCATGGTCTGGGGCGGTGTGTCACAGCATCATCGGACTGAGCTTGTTGTCATTGCAGGCAATCTCAACGCTGTGCGTTACAGGGAAGACATCCTCCTCCCTCATGTGGTACCCTTCCTACAGGCTCATCCTGACATGACCCTCCAGCATGACAATGCCACCAGTCATACTGCTCGTTCTGTGCGTGATTTCCTGCAAGACAGGAATGTCAGTGTTCTGCCATGGCCAGCGAAGAGCCCGGATCTCAATCCCATTGAGCACGTCTGGGACCTGTTGGATCGGAGGGTGAGGGCTAGGGCCATTCCCCCCAGAAATGTCCGGGAACTTGCAGGTGCCTTGGTGGAAGAGTGGGGTAACATCTCACAACAAGAACTGGCAAATCTGGTGCAGTCCATGAGGAGGAGATGCACTGCAGTACTTAATGCAGCTGGTGGCCACACCAGATACTGACTGTTATTTTTGATTTTGACCCCTCTTTCTTCAGGGACACATTATTCAATTTCTGTTAGTCACATGTCTGTGGAACTTGTTCAGTTTCTGTCTCAGTTGTTGAATCTCCTTATGTTCATACAAATATTTACACATGTTAAGTTTGCTCAAAATAAACGCAGTTGACAGTGAGAGGACGTTTCTTTTTTTGCTGAGTTTATATTTAGGCAGAGTCTCTTCCTTGCACCTCTGGACAGCCAATACATCTCTGTTGCTAGGCAGGAACTGAAGTGGGGACTGTTCCTCCTCACTTCATCTGACCTGACCTCGGCCCGAACTCCTCCCTCCTCCCTAACTCACGGCTGTCCTACACTGAAACCAGACGGTTACCCTTCTCCTCTCCATAGGATACATGAGATTACCCTTCTCCTCTCCATGGATACATGAGATTACCCTTCTCCTCTCCATAGGATACATGAGATTACCCTTCTCCTCTCCATAGGATACATGAGATTACCCTTCTCCTCTCCATAGGATACATGAGATTACCCTTCTCCTCTCCATAGGATACATGAGATTACCCTTCTCCTCTCCATAGGATACATGAGATTACCCTTCTCCTCTCCATAGGATACATGAGATTACCCTTCTCCTCTCCATAGGATACATGAGATTACCCTTCTCCTCTCCATAGGATACATGAGATTACCCTTCTCCTCTCCATAGGATACATGAGATTACCCTTCTCCTCTCCATAGGATACATGAGATTACCCTTCTCCTCTCCATAGGATACATGAGATTACCCTTCTCCTCTCCATAGGATACATGAGATTACCCTTCTCCTCTCCATAGGATACATGAGATTACCCTTCTCCTCTCCATAGGATACATGAGATTACCCTTCTCCTCTCCATAGGATACATGAGATTACCCTTCTCCTCTCCATAGGATACATGAGATTTAACAATGACATGCTCTGACAGAATGTCAACTTTCCCCTTTCTCCCCCAGTAGATTTGCATTCACCCAGTTCTAATATGGTAACATGAATAAGGATTGTTTCAAGTTAGAACCCAACACCTGTAAAAGCTGTCTTACTGAACATACCTGAGCTTGTGTAGCTTTGACTCATGTCTCACAATAAGTAAGGCTCCTTGGAGAGAGATCTTGCTGGGGGGTAGAGTGAGGTCCACTCTGGAGGCACAGAGACCCAGGACTCTCCCCACAGACCTGCAGGTTTTCCTGGGTAAGTCTCCTCCCAGTGACAGGGGTGGAGCCCAAGGCCTGGAGGAGGAGGCCAACTGCTGGTCCTCCTCTCTGGACCTCACAGGGGACGGATTCACACACCCTCTGGAAGAACCTGTCATCATCACAGCTGAAACAGCAGAACATGGGGGACATGAAATCAGACATTTAGGAGACAGTCCAAAAGTATTGTGACAGTGACACATTTTTTGTTGTTTTGGCTCTGTACTCCAGCACTTTGACATGATACAATGACTATGAGGTTAAAGTTACAGCAATGTTTGTACATACAGTGCCTTGCATTAGTATTCAATCCCCTTACATACTTTTTATTGTGTTACAACCTGGAATTAAAATGGATTCAATTAGAATGTTTTTGTCAAGAAATTACTCAAAATACTCTGTAATGTCAATGTGGAAGAACAACTCTAACATTTGTTAAAGATTAATGAAATATAAAACACCAATATACCTTGATTACATAAGTATTGACTAAATACATGTTAGAAACACCTAACATGTATTGACTGTTCATGTAGAAATTCCATGATTACAGATAATCCAGAATGAATCGTGAATCATGATGAGTGAGAAAGTTAGAGGCACAAAGATCATATCCCCAAGACATGCTAACCTCTCACCATTACACTAACAGGTAGGGGTTAGCATTTTATATCATACCCCCAAGACATGCTAACCTCTCACCATTACAATAACAGGTAGGGGTTAGCATTTTATATCATATCCCCAAGACATGCTAACCTCTCACCATTACACTAACAGGGAGGGGTTAGCATTTTATATCATACACCCAAGACATGCTAACCTCTCACCATTACAATAACAGGTAGGGGTTAGCATTTTATATCATACCCCCAAGACATGCTAACCTCTCACCATTACAATAACAGGTAAGGGTTAGCATTGTCTTTGGAAGGTATAATATTTATGCCTCTGTAACCTTCCCACTCATCATTATTCACGATTCATTCAGGATTTTCCGAGATCATGGAAGCATCCACACAATAAAACACAATACATTATTTAACATTCATTTCTATTGGACACTAAATAATCTGAAACACAACCAAAACAAACAGCAAATGCATCCAACACATTTGTAGAATCACAAGCTTGATGTAGTCATTGAGTTCTAGGAATATAGGACCAAATACTACACTATGGAATACTTTAATATACAAGTGAATTTCCCCAAATACTTTTGGTTCCCTAAAATGGGGGGACTTTTACAAAAAGTGCTGTAATTTCGAAACATTTATTAAAGCTGACAGTCTGCACTTCAACCTCATTGTAGTTAAATCATTTAAAATCCAAAGTGCTGGAGCACAGAGCCAAAATAAATGTGCGAAAACAAAATGTGTCAATGTCCCAATACTTTGACCTCACTGTCCATGAATACATGCCTGTCATATGGACACGTAATACCATGTCACAGAGAAAGTTCCATAATATGCAGGACATTTGGTTTTGTAGATTAGGTATTCTGAGTATAAACTTTCAGGTTTCATGTTACAAAACGTCTCAAACATAAAAATTAAAAATTCACAACATATGTGTGACATTTAGTAATGCAACATTTGTTATGTCAAGAAATCTGACTATAAATGTTACCAGATTCACCAACACTTGAAGTTGTATATTACAATGTTTGTACAAGCTAATAATCACTAGCATCACATAATCACTAACCACCACACGTTCAGACTCACCTCAGCTGTGAGATGTAGGGCAGACACTGAAGGAAACTCCTCACTTCACTCTCTTCATCTGACCAGCCCTTCAGCTCTACTGGTTTCTTCTCTGGTTGGAGTTTCAGCACTTCTAGGAGGAGGGAGGCCTTTCTCTTTGAGAGGTCTATGGACCAGACTGCAGGAGCTGACTGGTAAACTGGCTGTAATGCTGGAAGGACACTCCTGCCTGTTTGAGTCTCATAGTCCTTCACATGTGAGTACAGATCCAGCAGGAAATCACTCTGTTCAGAATTGTCTCCACTGAGAAAAGGAAAGGTGCTGTAAGTCCACACTGATGATACCAGCTTCAGTGTCTTCTCTCCTGTCTGCTCCTCCCACTCTGCTGCTTGAGACAGGAGATCCACCAGGAACTTGATCCACTTTGAGTGATCAGACCTCCACGGACGGAAACTGCAACAAGGACAGTAACAGCTGATTCAGACATGGATGAACACATGAAACCAGTCATAGCTAAATATATATGAAGTAGTTATACATTTACATAATGTGCTTTGATTATATGTAAAAGTATTTACTTTTAGAGACATTCACATGATGTATGTGTGACATTTAGTAATGCAACATTTGTTATGTCAGGAAATCAGGGGATAACCTGGAATTAAACTAGATTCAATTAGAATGTTTTTGTCAAGAATTTACAATAACAGGTAAGGGTTAGCATTTTATATCATACCCCCAAGACATGCTAACCTCTCACCATTACAATAACAGGTAGGGGTTAGCATTTTATATCATACCCCCAAGACATGCTAACCTCTCACCATTACAATAACAGGTAGGGGTTAGCATTTTATATCATACCCCCAAGACATGCTAACCTCTCACCATTATACTAACAGGTAGGGGTTAGCATTTTATATCATACCCCCAAGACATGCTAACCTCTCACCATTACAATAACAGGTAGGGGTTAGCATTTAATATCATACCCCCAAGACATGCTAACCTCTCACCATTACAATAACAGGGAGGGGTTAGCATTTTATACCATACCCCCAAGACATGCTAACCTCTCACCATTACAATAACAGGAGGGGTTAGCATTATATATCATACCCCCCAAGACATGCTAACCTCTCACCATTACAATAACAGGTAGGGGTTAGCATTTTATATCATACCCCAAGACATGCTAACCTCCCACCATTACAATAACAGGTAGAGAGTTGGCATTGTCTTTGGAAGGTATAATATTTATGCCTCTGTAACCTTCCCACTCATCATTATTCACGATTCATTCAGGATTATCCGAGATCATGGAAGCATCCACATTAATGTAGAAGTGTTTAGAAACATATTCTGTTCTTATTTACAATAAAACACAATACATTATTTAACATTCATTTCTATTGGACACTAAATAATCTGTTGAATACTTTAATACACATAAGTGAATATGCCCAAATACTTTTGGTTCCCTAAAATGGGGGGACTTTTACAAAAAGTGCTGTAATTTCGAAACAGTTCGCCCGATATGGATGAAGATACCCTCCAATTAAAGCTGACAGTCTGCACTTTAACCTCATTGTAGTTGAATCATTTAAAATCCAAAGTGCTGGAGTACAGAGCCAAAATAAATGTGACAAAACAAAATGTGTCAATGTCCCAATACTTTGACCTCACTGTACATGAATACATGCCTGTCATATGGACACGTAATACCATGTCACAGAGAAAGTTCCATAATATGCAGGACATTTGGTTTTGTAGATTAGGTATTCTGAGTATAAACTTTCAGGTTTCATGTTACAAAATGTCTCAAACATAAAATTCACAAGATTTCTAAAAGACAAATGTCTAGCATCACAAATTGTAGAAAAATTCACAATATCCGTGTGACATTTAGTAATGCTACATTTGTTATGTCAAGAAATCTGAGTATAAATGTTACCAGATTCACCAACACTTGAAGTTTTATATTACAATGTTTCTACAAGACAATAACCACTAGCATCACATAATCACTAACCACCACACATGTTCAGACTCACCTCAGCTGTGAGATGTAGGGCAGACACTGAAGGAAACTCCTCACTTCACTCTCTTCATCTGACCAGCCCTTCAGCTCTACTGGTTTCTTCTCTGGTTGGAGTTTCAGCACTTCTAGGAGGAGGGAGGCCTTTCTCTCTGAGAGGTCTATGGACCAGACTGCAGGAGCTGACTGGTAAACTGGCTGTAATGCTGGAAGGACACTCCTGCCTGTTTGAGTCTCATAGTCCTTCACATGTGAGTACAGATCCAGCAGGAAATCCCATTTCTGACTGTGATATACTTCAGACAGTGACAACAGTTTCTCTACAGTTGTTTGTATGGTTCCTCTCTCATGGAGAGCTGCTTGAAGACACAGATTCAGTAGGAATATCTTCTCTCTCTTTGTCCTCTCTTCAGGGGAACTTCTTTGATCCTGTGGTGGAGGAAAACTGCAAGAACAGTTAAACAACAAATAGATGAATATGTGAGAGATATTTGAATTTCTGATGGTCATATTATGGTGGGTAAAATACAATGACTATCTTTCTAAACTCATCATCCACTTAAATTGTTCCTTAAAACCCTGACCACAAAGTAAGATTGCATATTTTGAAGCAGTATGTGTCTGTTTAGTTTATTAAGTTACTGCAGAAAGCTAAACGCATCCTCTCTAAAGGGAAATACAGGGACAGACAACTACAATCTCTGAACTGTACAGATCCCACTCACCTCAGCTGTGAGATGTAGGGCAGACACTGAAGGAAACTCCTCACTTCAATCTCTTCATCTGACCAGCCCTTCAGCTCTACTGGTTTCTTCTCTGGTTGGAGTTTCAGCACTTCTAGGAGGAGGGAGGCCTTTCTCTTTGAGAGGTCTATGGACCAGACTGCAGGAGCTGACTGGTAAACTGGCTGTAATGCTGGAAGGACACTCCTGCCTGTTTGAGTCTCATAGTCCTTCACATGTGAGTACAGATCCAGCAGGAAATCACATTTCTGATAGCGATATACTTTAGACAGTGACACCAGTTTCTCTACAGTTGTTTGTATGGTTCCTCTCTCATGGTGAGCTGCTTGAAGACACAGATTCAGTAGGAATATCTTCTCTCTCCTTGTCCTCTCTATATTATCCTTCAGTAGAGGAAATCTGAACAAACAGTTTAAAACACAGATGATATACAGGTGAGTGATGAGGACTGATATGAGTAACAGGGTTGGGGAACTGAAAACCAATTGCACTTTATGACTCCATCTTTCTATAACAATACAACTATGAATTGGAATTTTGTTCAATTTCAATTCCTACTGAATTAGAGTTTCTACAGCATCTTCATATGTTCATGTATTAAAAAGATAAAGACGATGTTAACAGAAATACTATCTCCACCAGTTCAATGACACATGGACTCTTGTTGGATAAACTCCCTCACCTCAGCTGTGAGATGTAGGGCAGACACTGAAGGAAACTCCTCACTTCACTCTCTTCATCTGACCAGCCCTTCAGCTTTACTGGTTTCTTCTCTGGTTGGAGTTTCAGCACTTCTAGGAGAAGGGAGGCCTTTCTCTTTGAGAGGTCTATGGACCAGACTGCAGGAGCTGACTGGTAAACTGGCTGTAATGCTGGAAGGACACTCCTGCCTGTTTGAGTCTCATAGTCCTTCACATGTGAGTACAGATCCAGCAGGAAATCACATTTCTGATAGCGATATACTTTAGACAGTGACACCAGTTTCTCTACAGTTGTTTGTATGGTTCCTCTCTCATGGTGAGCTGCTTGAAGACACAGATTCAGTAGGAATATCTTCTCTCTCCTTGTCCTCTCTATATTATCCTTCAGTAGAGGGAAATCTGAACAAACAGTTTAAAAACACAGATGATATACAGGTGAGTGATGAGGACTGATATGAGTAACAGGGGTTGGGGAACTGAAAACCAATTGCACTTTATGACTCCATCTTTCTATAACAATACAACTATGAATTGGAATTTTGTTCAATTTCAATTCCTACTGAATTAGAGTTTCTACAGCATCTTCATATGTTCATGTATTAAAAAGATAAAGACGATGTTAACAGAAATACTATCTCCACCAGTTCAATGACACATGGACTCTTGTTGGATAAACTCCCTCACCTCAGCTGTGAGATGTAGGGCAGACACTGAAGGAAACTCCTCACTTCACTCTCTTCATCTGACCAGCCCTTCAGCTTTACTGGTTTCTTCTCTGGTTGGAGTTTCAGCACTTCTAGGAGAAGGGAGGCCTTTCTCTTTGAGAGGTCTATGGACCAGACTGCAGGAGCTGACTGGTAAACTGGCTGTAATGCTGGAAGGACACTCCTGCCTGTTTGAGTCTCATAGTCCTTCACATGTGAGTACAGATCCAGCAGGAAGTCACTCTGTTTAGAATTGTCTCCACTGAAAAAAGGAAAGGTGCTGTAAGTCCACACTGATGATACCAGCTTCAGTGTCTTCTCTCCTGTCTGCTCCTCCCACTCTGCTGCTTGAGACAGGAGATCCACCAGGAACTTGATCTGATTTGAGTGATCAGACCTCCATGGATAGAAACTGCAACAAGGATAGTAACAGCTGATTCAGACATGGATGAACACATGAAACCAGTCATAGCTAAAGATATATGAAGTAGTTATACATTTACATAATGTGCTTTGATTATATGTAAAAGTATATAATTTTAGGAGCATTCACATGATGTATGTGTGACATTTAGTAATGCAACATTTGTTATGTCAAGAAATCAGGGGATAAATGTTACCAGATTCACCAACACTTGAAGATTTATATTAAAATGTTTCTCCAAGATAATAATCACTAGCATCACATAATCACTAACCACCACACATGTTCAGACTCACCTCAGCTGTGAGATGTAGGGCAGACACTGAAGGAAACTCCTCACTTCACTCTCTTCATCTGACCAGCCCTTCAGCTCTACTGGTTTCTTCTCTGGTTGGAGTTTCAGCACTTCTAGGAGGAGGGAGGCCTTTCTCTCTGAGAGGTCTATGGACCAGACTGCAGGACTGGCTGACTGGTAAACTGGCTGTAATGCTGGAAGGACACTCCTGCCTGTTTGAGTCTCATAGTCCTTCACATGTGAGTACAGATCCAGCAGGAAGTCACTCTGTTTAGAATTGTCTCCACTGAAAAAAGGAAAGGTGCTGTAAGTCCACACTGATGATACCAGCTTCAGTGTCTTCTCTCCTGTCTGCTCCTCCCACTCTGCTGCTTGAGACAGGAGATCCACCAGGAACTTGATCTGCTTTGAGGGATCAGACCTCCATGGATAGAAACTGCAACAAGGACAGTAACAGCTGATTCAGACATGGATGAACACATGAAACCAGTCATAGCTAAAGATATATGAAGTAGTTATACATTTACATAATGTGCTTTGATTATATGTAAAAGTATTTACTTTTAGAGACATTCACATGATGTATGTGTGACATTTAGTAATGCAACATTTGTTATGTCAGGAAATCAGGGGATAACCTGGAATTAAACTGGATTCAATTAGAATGTTTTTGTCAAGAATTTACAATAACAGGTAGGGGTTAGCATTTTATATCATACCCCCAAGACATGCTAACCTCTCACCATTACAATAACAGGTAGGGGTTAGCATTGTCTTTGGAAGGTATAATATTTATGCCTCTGTAACCTTCCCACTCATCATTATTCACGATTCATTCAGGATTATCCGAGATCATGGAAGCATCCACATTAATGTAGAAGTGTTTAGAAACATATTCTGTTCTTATTTACAATAAAACACAATACATTATTTAACATTCATTTCTATTGGACACTAAATAATCTGTGGAATACTTTAATACACATAAGTGAATATGCCCAAATACTTTTGGTTCCCTAAAATGGGGGGACTTCTACAAAAAGTGCTGTAATTTCGAAACAGTTCACCTGATATGGATGAAGATACCCTCCAATTAAAGCTGACAGTCTGCACTTTAACCTCATTGTAGTTGAATCATTTAAAATCCAAAGTGCTGGAGTACAGAGCCAAAATAAATGTGCCAAAACAAAAATGTGTCAATGTCCCAATACTTTGACCTCACTGTACATGAATACATGCCTGTCATATGGACACGTAATACCATGTCACAGAGAAAGTTCCATAATATGCAGGACATTTGGTTTTGTAGATTAGGTATTCTGAGTATAAACTTTCAGGTTTCATGTTACAAAACGTCTCAAACATAAAATTCACAAAATTTCTAAAAGACAAATGTCTAGCATCACAAAATGTAGAAATATTCACAATATCCGTGTGACATTTAGTAATGCAACATTTGTTACGTCAGGAAATCAGGGGATAAATGTTACCAGATTCACCAACACTTGAAGTTTTATATTACAATGTTTCTACAAGACAATAACCACTAGCATCACATAATCACTAACCACCACACATGTTCAGAATCACCTCAGCTGTGAGATGTAGGGCAGACACTGAAGGAAACTCCTCACTTCACTCTCTTCATCTGACCAGCCCTTCAGCTCTACTGGTTTCTTCTCTGGTTGGAGTTTCAGCACTTCTAGGAGGAGGGAGGCCTTTCTCTCTGAGAGGTCTATGGACCAGACTGCAGGAGCTGACTGGTAAACTGGCTGTAATGCTGGAAGGACACTCCTGCCTGTTTGAGTCTCATAGTCCTTCAAATGTGAGTACAGATCCAGCAGGAAATCCCATTTCTGACTGTGATATACTTTAGACAGCGACAACAGTTTCTCTACAGTTGTTTGTATGGTTCCTCTCTCATGGAGAGCTGCTTGAAGACACAGATTCAGTAGGAATATCTTCTCTCTCTTTGTCCTCTCTTCAGGGGAACTTCTCTGATCCTGTGGTGGAGGAAAACTGCAAGAACTGTTAAACAACAAATAGATGAATATGTGAGAGATATTTGAATTTCTGATGGTCATATTATGGTGGGTAAAATACAATGACTATCTTTCTAAACTCATCATCCACTTAAATTGTTCCTTAAAATCCTGACCACAAAGTAAGATTGCATATTTTGAAGCAGTATGTGTCTGTTTAGTTTATTAAGTTACTGTAGAAAGCTAAACGCATCCTCTCTAAAGGGAAATACAGGGACAGACAAATACAATCTCTGAACTGTACGGATCCAACTCACCTCAGCTGTGAGATGTAGGGCAGACACTGAAGGAAACTCCTCACTTCACTCTCTTCATCTGACCAGCCCTTCAGCTCTACTGGTTTCTTCTCTGGTTGGAGTTTCAGAACTTCTAGGAGGAGGGAGGCCTTTCTCTCTGAGAGGTCTATGGACCAGACTGCAGGACTGGCTGACTGGTAAACTGGCTGTAATGCTGGAAGGACACTCCTGCCTGTTTGAGTCTCATAGTTCTTCACATGTGCGTACAGATCCAGCAGGAAATCACTCTGTATAGAATTGTATCCACTGAGAAAAGGAAAGGTGCTGTAAGTCCACACTGATGATACCAGCTTCAGTGTCTTCTCTCCTGTCTGCTCCTCCCACTCTGCTGCTTGAGACAGGAGATCCACCAGGAACTTGATCCGCTTTGAGGGATCAGACCTCCATGGATAGAAACTGCAACAAGGATAGTAACAGCTGATTCAGACATGGATGAACACATGAAACCAGTCATAGCTAAAGATATATGAAGTAGTTATACATTTACATAATGTGCTTGATTATATGTAAAATTATATAATTTTAGAGACATTCACATGATGTATGTGTGACATTTAGTAATGCAACATTTGTTATGTCAGGAAATCAGGGATAAATGTTACCAGATTCACCAACACTTGAAGATTTTATTAAAATGTTTCTACAAGATAATAATCACTAGCATCACATAATCACTAACCACCACACATGTTCAGACTCACCTCAGCTGTGAGAGTGTAGGCAGACACTGAAGGAAACTCCTCACTTCACTCTCTTCATCTGACCAGTCCTTCAGCCTCTACTGGTTTCTTCTCTGGTTGGAGTTTCAGCACTTCTAGGAGGAGGAGAGGCCTTTCTCTCTGAGAGGTCTATGACTCAGACTGCAGGACTGGCTGACTGGTAAACTGCTGCTGTGCTGGAAGGACACTCTGCCTGTTTGAGTTTCATAGTCCTTCAACATGTGAGTACAGATCCAGTAGGAAATCACTCTGTTTAGAATTGTCTCCATAGGGAAAAGGAAAGGTGCTGTAAGTCCACATTGATGATACCAGCTTCAGTGTCTTCTCTCCTGTCTGCTCCTCCCACTCGCTGCTTGGAGACAGGAGATCCACCAGAACTTGATCAGCTTTGAGTGATCAGACCTCCATGGATAGAACCTGCAACAAGGACAGTAACAGCTGATTCAGACATGGATGAACACATGAAACCAGTCATAGCTAAAGATATATGAAGTAGTTAGTACATTTACATAATGTGCTTTGTTAATATGTAAAAGTATTTACTTTTAGAGACATTCACATGATGTATGTGTGACATTTAGTAATGCAAAATTTGTTATGTCAGGAAATCAGGGGATAAATGTTTACCAGATTCACCAACACTTGAAGATTTATATTAAAAATGTTTTCTACAAGATAATAACCACTAGCATCACATAATCACTAACCACCACACATGTCTCTCAGACTCACCTCAGCTGTGAGATGTGGGGCGAGACACTGAAGGAAACTCCTCACTTCACTCTCTTCATCTGACCAGCCCTTCAGCTCTACTGGTTTCTTCTCTGGTTGGAGTTTGCAGCACTTCTAGGAGGATGGAGGCCTTTCTCTTTGAGAGGTCTATGGACCAGACTGCAGGAGCTGACT
This sequence comes from Coregonus clupeaformis, assembly GCF_020615455.1. NCBI lineage: Eukaryota > Metazoa > Chordata > Actinopteri > Salmoniformes > Salmonidae > Coregonus > Coregonus clupeaformis. The sequence goes on along the minus strand of NW_025534522.1, from coordinate 65,241 downwards.
GGTAAACGGCTGTATGTGCTGGAAGGACACTCCTGCCTGTTTGAGTCTCATAGTCCTTCACATGTGAGTACAGATCCAGCAGGAAATCACATTTCTGATAGCGATATACTTCAGACAGTGACAACAGTTTCTCTACAGTTGTTTGTATGGGTTCCCTCTCTCATGGAGAGCTGCTTGAACACACAGATTCAGTAGGAATATCTTCTCTCTCTTTGTCCTCTCTTCAGAACTTCTCTGATCCTGTGGTGGAGGAAAACTGCAAGAACTGTTAAACAACAAATAGATGAATATGTGAGAGATATTTGAATTTCTGATGGTCATATTATGGTGGGTAAAATACAATGACTATCTTTCTAAACTCATCATCCACTTAAATTGTTCCTTAAAATCCTGACCACAAAGTAAGATTGCATATTTTGAAGCAGTATGTGTCTGTTTAGTTTATTAAGTTACTGTAGAAAGCTAAACGCATCCTCTCTAAAGGGAAATACAGGGACAGACAACTACAATCTCTGAACTGTACGGATCCCACTCACCTCAGCTGTGAGATGTAGGGCAGACACTGAAGGAAACTCCTCACTTCACTCTCTTCATCTGACCAGTCCTTCAGCTCTACTGGTTTCTTCTCTGGTTGGAGTTTCAGCACTTCTACGAGGAGGGAGGCCTTTCTCTTTGAGAGGTCTATGGACCAGACTGCAGGACTGGCTGACTGGTAAACTGGCTGTAATGCTGGAAGGACACTCCTGCCTGTTTGAGTCTCATAGTCCTTCACATGTGCGTACAGATCCAGCAGGAAATCACTCTGTATAGAATTGTATCCACTGAGAAAAGGAAAGGTGCTGTAAGTCCACACTGATGATACCAGCTTCAGTGTCTTCTCTCCTGTCTGCTCCTCCCACTCTGCTGCTTGAGACAGGAGATCCACCAGGAACTTGATCCGCTTTGAGGGATCAGACCTCCATCGATAGAAACTGCAACAAGGATAGTAACAGCTGATTCAGACATGGATGAACACATGAAACCAGTCATAGCTAAAGATATATGAAGTAGTTATACATTTACATAATGTGCTTTGATTATATGTAAAAGTATATAATTTTAGAGACATTCACATGATGTATGTGTGACATTTAGTAATGCAACATTTGTTATGTCAGGAAATCAGGGGATAAATGTTACCAGATTCACCAACACTTGAAGATTTTATTAAAATGTTTCTACAAGATAATAATCACTAGCATCACATAATCACTAACCACCACACATGTTCAGACTCACCTCAGCTGTGAGATGTAGGGCAGACACTGAAGGAAACTCCTCACTTCACTCTCTTCATCTGACCAGTCCTTCAGCTCTACTGGTTTCTTCTCTGGTTGGAGTTTCAGCACTTCTAGGAGGAGGGAGGCCTTTCTCTCTGAGAGGTCTATGGACCAGACTGCAGGACTGGCTGACTGGTAAACTGGCTGTAATGCTGGAAGGACACTCCTGCCTGTTTGAGTCTCATAGTCCTTCACATGTGAGTACAGATCCAGTAGGAAATCACTCTGTTTAGAATTGTCTCCATAGGGAAAAGGAAAGGTGCTGTAAGTCCACATTGATGATACCAGCTTCAGTGTCTTCTCTCCTGTCTGCTCCTCCCACTCTGCTGCTTGAGACAGGAGATCCACCAGGAACTTGATCAGCTTTGAGTGATCAGACCTCCATGGATAGAACCTGCAACAAGGACAGTAACAGCTGATTCAGACATGGATGAACACATGAAACCAGTCATAGCTAAAGATATATGAAGTAGTTATACATTTACATAATGTGCTTTGTTTATATGTAAAAGTATTTACTTTTAGAGACATTCACATGATGTATGTGTGACATTTAGTAATGCAAAATTTGTTATGTCAGGAAATCAGGGGATAAATGTTACCAGATTCACCAACACTTGAAGATTTATATTAAAATGTTTCTACAAGATAATAACCACTAGCATCACATAATCACTAACCACCACACCTGTTCACACTCACCTCAGCTGTGAGATGTAGGGCAGACACTGAAGGAAACTCCTCACTTCACTCTCTTCATCTGTCCAGCCATTCAGCTCTACTGGTTTCTTCTCTGGTTGGAGTTTCAGCACTTCTAGGAGGATGGAGGCCTTTCTCTTTGAGAGGTCTATGGACCAGACTGCAGGAGCTGACTGGTAAACTGGCTGTAATGCTGGAAGGACACTCCTGCCTGTTTGAGTCTCATAGTCCTTCACATGTGAGTACAGATCCAGCAGGAAATCACATTTCTGATAGCGATATACTTCAGACAGTGACAACAGTTTCTCTACAGTTGTTTGTATGGTTCCTCTCTCATGGAGAGCTGCTTGAAGACACAGATTCAGTAGGAATATCTTCTCTCTCTTTGTCCTCTCTTCAGGGTAACTTCTCTGATCCTGTGATGGACGAAAACTGCAAGAACAGTTAAACATCAAATAGATGAATATGTGAGAGATATTTGAATTTCTGATGGTCATATTATGGTGGGTAAAATACAATGACTATCTTTCTAAACTCATCATCCACTTAAATTGTTCCTTAAAATCCTGACCACAAAGTAAGATTGCATATTTTGAAGCAGTATGTGTCTGTTTAGTTTATTAAGTTACTGTAGAAAGCTAAACGCATCCTCTCTAAAGGGAAATACAGGGACAGACAACTACAATCTCTGAACTGTACGGATCCAACTCACCTCAGCTGTGAGATGTAGGGCAGACACTGAAGGAAACTCCTCACTTCACTCTCTTCATCTGACCAGCCCTTCAGCTTTACTTGTTTAATCTCTGGTTGGAGTTTCAGCACTTCTAGGAGGATGGAGGCCTTTCTCTTTGAGAGGTCTATGGACCAGACTGCAGGAGCTGACTGGTAAACTGGCTGTAATGCTGGAAGGACACTCCTGCCTGTTTGAGTCTCATAGTCCCTCACATGTGAGTACAGATCCAGCAGGAAATCACATTTCTGATAGCGATATACTTTAGACAGTGAAAACACTTTCTCTAAAGTTGTTTGTATGGTTCCTCTCTCATGGAGAGCTGCTTGAAGACACAGATTCAGTAGGAATATCTTCTCTCTCCTTGTCCTCTCTATATTATCCTTCAGTAGAGGAAATCTGAACAAACAGTTTAAAACACAGATGATATACAGGTGAGTAATGAGGACTGACATGAGTAACAGGGTTGGGGAACTGAAAACCAATAGCACTTTATGACTCCATCTTTCTATAACAATACAACTATGAATTGGAATTTTGTTCAATTTCAATTCCTAATGAATTAGAGTTTCTACAGCATCTTCATATGTGCATGTATTAAACAGTTAAAGACGATGTAAAAACAGAAATACTATCTCCACCAGTTCAATGACACATGGACTCTTGTTGGATAAACTCCCTCACCTCAGCTGTGAGATGTAGGGCAGACACTGAAGGAAACTCCTCACTTCACTCTCTTCATCTGACCAGTCCTTCAGCTTTACTGGTTTCTTCCCTGGTTGGAGTTTCAGCACTTCTAGGAGGAGGGAGGCCTTTCTCTCTGAGAGGTCTATGGACCAGACTGCAGGAGCTGACTGGTAAACTGGCTGTAATGCTGGAAGGATACTCCTGCCTGTTTGAGTCTCATAGTACTTCACATGTAAGTACAGATCCAGCAGGAAGTCACTCTGTTTAGAATTGTCTCCACTGAAAAAAGGAAAGGTGCTGTAAGTCCACACTGATGATACCAGCTTCAGTGTCTTCTCTCCTGTCTGCTCCTCCCACTCTGCTGCTTGAGACAGGAGATCCACCAGGAACTTGATCTGCTTTGAGTGATCAGACCTCCATGGACGGAAACTGCAATAAGGACAGTAACAGCTGATTCAGACATGGATGAACACATGAAACCAGTCATAGCTAAAGATATATGAAGTAGTTATACATTTACATAATGTGCTTTGATTATATGTAAAAGTATTTCCTTTTAGAGACATTCACATGATGTATGTGTGACATTTAGTAATGCAACATTTGTTATGTCAGGAAATCAGGGGATAACCTTGAATTAAACTGGATTCAATTAGAATGTTTTTGTCAAGAATTTACAATAACAGGTAGGGGTTAGCATTTTATATCATACCCCCAAGACATGCTAACCTTTCACCATTACAATAACAGGTAGGGGGTTAGCATTTTTATATCATACCCCCAAGACATGCTAACCTCTCACCATTACACTAACAGGTAGGGTTAGCATTTTATATCATACCCCCAAGACATGCTAACCTCTCACCATTACAATAACAGGTAGGGTTAGCATTTTTTATATCATACTCCCAAGACATGCTAACCTCCTCACCATTACAATAACAGGTAGGGGTTAGCATTGTCTTTGGAAGGTATAATATTTATGCCTCTGTAACCTTCCCACTCATCATTATTCACGATTCATTCAGGATTATCCGAGATCATGGAAGCATCCACATTAATGTAGAAATGTTTAGAAACATATTCTGTTCTTATTTACAATAAAACACAATACATTATTTAACATTCATTTCTATTGGACACTAAATAATCTGTGGAATACTTTAATACACATAAGTGAATATGCCCAAATACTTTTGGTTCCCTAAAATGGGGGGAGTTTTACAAAAAGTGCTATCATTTCGAAACAGTTCACCCGATATGGATGAAGATACCCTCCAATTAAAGCTGACAGTCTGCACTTTAACCTCATTGTAGTTGAATCATTTAAAATCCAAAGTGCTGGAGAACAGAGCCAAAATAAATGTGCCAAAACAAAATGTGTCAATGTCCCAATACTTTGACCTCACTGTACATGAATACATGCCTGTCATATGGACACGTAATACCATGTCACAGAGAAAGTTCCATAATATGCAGGACATTTGGTTTTGTAGATTAGGTATTCTGAGTATAAACTTTCAGGTTTCATGTTACAAAACGTCTCAAACATAAAATTCACAAGATTTCTAAGAGACAAATGTCTAGCATCACAAAATGTAGAAAAATTCACAATATCCGTGTGACATTTAGTAATGCAACATTTGTTACGTCAGGAAATCAGGGGATAAATGTTACCAGATTCACCAACACTTGAAGTTTTATATTACAATGTTTCTACAAGATAATAATCACTAGCATCACATAATCACTAACCACCACACATGTTCAGACTCACCTCAGCTGTGAGGATGTAGGGCAGACACTGAAGGGGAAACTCCTCACTTCACTCTCTTCATCTGACCAGCCCTTCAGCTCTACAGGTTTCTTCTCTGGTTGGAGTTTCAGAACTTCTAGGAGGAGGGAGGCCTTTCTCTTTTGAGAGGTCTATGGACCAGACTGCAGGAGCTGACTGGTAAACTGGCTGTAATGCTGGAAGGACACTCCTGCCTGTTTGAGTCTCATAGTCCTTCACTGTGAGTACAGATCCAGCAGGAAATCACATTTCTGATAGCGATATACTTCAGACAGTGACAACAGTTTCTCTACAGTTGTTTGTATGGTTCCTCTCTCATGGAGAGCTGCTTGAAGACACAGATTCAGTAGGAATATATTCTCTCTCTTTGTCCTCTCTTCAGGGGATCTTCTCTGATCCTGTGGTGGAGGAAAACTGCAAGAACAGTTTAACAACAAATAGATTAATATGTGAGAGATATTTGAATTTCTGATGGTCATATTATGGTGGGTAAAATACAATGACTATCTTTCTAAACTCATCATCCACTTAAATTGGTCCTTAAAATCCTGACCACAAAGTAAGATTGCATATTTTGAAGCAGTATGTGTCTGTTTAGTTTATTAAGTTACTGTAGAAAGCTAAACGCATCCTCTCTAAAGGGAAATACAGGGACAGACAACTACAATCTCTGAACTGTACAGATCCAACTCACCTCAGCTGTGAGATGTAGGGCAGACACTGAAGGAAACTCCTCACTTCACTCTCTTCATCTGACCAGCCCTTCAGCTTTACTGGTTTCTTCTCTGGTTGGAGTTTCAGCACTTCTAGGAGGAGGGAGGCCTTTCTCTTTGAGAGGTCTATGGACCAGACTTCAGGACTGGCTGACTGGTAAACTGGCTGTAATGCTGGAAGGACACTCCTGCCTGTTTGAGTCTCATAGTCCTTCACATGAGAGTACAGATCCAGCAGGAAATCACATTTCTGATAGCGATATACTTCAGACAGTGACAACAGTTTCTCTACAGTTGTTTGTATGGTTCCTCTCTCATAAAGAGCTGCTTGAAGACACAGATTCAGTAGGAATATCTTCTCTCTCCTTGTCCTCTCTATATTATCCTTCAGTAGAGGAAATCTGATTAAACAGTTTAAAACACAGATGATATACAGGTGAGTGATGAGGACTGATATGAGTAACAGGGTTGGGGAACTGAAAACCAATAGCACTTTATGACTCCATCTTTCTATAACAATACAACTATGAATTGGAATTTTGTTCAATTTCAATTCCTACTGAATTAGAGTTTCTACAGCATCTTCATATATGCATGTATTAAACAGATAAAGATGATGTAAAAACAGAAATACTATCTCCACCAGTTCAATGACACATGGACTCTTGTTGGATAAACTCCCTCACCTCAGCTGTGAGATGTAGGGCAGACACTGAAGGAAACTCCTCACTTCACTCTCTTCATCTGACCAGTCCTTCAGCTCTACTGGTTTCTTCTCTGGTTGGTGTTTCAGCACTTCTAGGAGGAGGAGGCCTTTCTCTCTGAGAGGTCTATGGACCAGACTGCAGGGAGCTGACTGGTAAACTGGCTGTAATGCTGGAAGGACACTCCTGCCTGTTTGAGTCTCATAGTCCTTCACATGTGAGTACAGATCCAGCAGGAAATCACATTTCTGACTGTGATATACTTCAGACAGTGAAAACACTTTCTCTACAGTTGTTTGTATGGTTCCTCTCTCATGGAGAGCTGCTTGAAGACACAGATTCAGTAGGAATATCTTCTCTCTCTTTGTCCTCTCTTCAGGGGATCTTCTCTGATCCTGTGGTGGATGAAAACTGCAAGAACAGTTAAACAACAAATAGATGAATATGTGAGAGATATTTCAATTTCTGATGGTCACATTATGGTGGGTAAAATACAATGACTATCTTTCTAAACTCATCATCCACTTAAATTGTTCCTTAAAATCCTGACCACAAAGTAAGATTGCATATTTTGAAGCAGTATGTGTCTGTTTAGTTTATTAAGTTACTGCAGAAAGCTAAACGCATCCTCTCTAAAGGGAAATACAGGGACAGACAACTACAATCTCTGAACTGTACAGATCCAACTCACCTCAGCTGTGAGATGTAGGGCAGACACTGAAGGAAACTCCTCACTTCACTCTCTTCATCTGACCAGCCCTTCAGCCCTACTGGTTTCTTCTCTGGTTGGTGTTTCAGCACTTCTAGGAGGAGGGAGGCCTTTCTCTCTGAGAGGTCTATGGACCAGACTGCAGGAGCTGACTGGTAAACTGGCTGTAATGCTGGAAGGACACTCCTGCCTGTTTGAGTCTCATAGTCCTTCACACGTGAGTACAGATCCAGCAGGAAATCACATTTCTGAGTAGCGATATACTTTAGACAGTGAAACACTTTCTCTACAGTTGTTTGTATGGTTCCTCTCTCATGGAGAGCTGCTTGAAGACACAGATTCAGTAGGAATATCTTCTCTCTCCTTGTCCTCTCTATATTATCCTTCAGTAGAGGAAATCTGAACAAACAGTTTAAAACACAGATGATATACAGGTGAGTGATGAGGACTGATATGAGTAACAGGGTTGGGGAACTGAAAACCAATAGCACTTTATGACTCCATCTTTCTATAACAATACAACTATGAATTGGAATTTTGTTCAATTTCAATTCCTACTGAATTAGAGTTTCTACAGCATCTTCATATCTGCATGTATTAAAAAGATAAAGATGATGTAAAACAGAAATACTATCTCCACCAGTTCAATGACATATGGACTCTTGTTGGATAAACTCCCTCACCTCAGCTGTGAGATGTAGGGCAGACACTGAAGGAAACTCCTCACTTCACTCTCTTCATCTGACCAGCCATTCAGCTCTACTGGTTTCTTCTCTGGTTGGAGTTTCAGCACTTCTAGGAGGAGGGAGGCCTTTCTCTTTGAGAGGTCTATGGACCAGACTGCAGGAGCTGACTGGTAAACTGGCTGTAATGCTGGAAGGACACTCCTGCCTGTTTGAGTCTCATAGTCCATCACATGTGAGTACAGATCCAGCAGGAAATCACTCTGTTTAGAATTGTCTCCATAGGGAAAAGGAAAGGTGCTGTAAGTCCACATTGATGATATCAGCTTCAGTGTCTTCTCTCCTGTCTGCTCCTCCCACTCTGCTGCTTGAGACAGGAGATCCACCAGGAACTTGATCCGCTTTGAGGGATCACACCTCCATGGACAGAAACTGCAACAAGGAAAGTAACAGCTGATTCAGACATGGATGAACACATGAAACCAGTCATAGCTAAAGATATATGAAGTAGTTATACATTTACATAATGTGCTTTGATTATATGTAAAAGTATATAATTTTAGAGACATTCACATGATGTATGTGTGACATTTAGTAATGCAACATTTGTTATGTCAAGAAATCAGGGGATAAATGTTACCAGATTCACCAACACTTGAAGATTTATAATAAAATGTTTCTCCAAGATAATAATCACTAGCATCACATAATCACTAACCACCACACATGTTCAGACTCACCTCAGCTGTGAGATGTAGGGCAGACACTGAAGGAAACTCCTCACTTCACTCTCTTCATCTGACCAGTCCTTCAGCTCTCACTGTTTTCTTCTCTGGTTGGAGTTTCCAGCACTTCTAGGAGGAGGGAGGCCTTTCTCTCGAGAGGTCTATGGACCAGACTGCAGGAGCTGACTGGTAAACTGGCTGTAATGCTGGAAGGACACTCCTGCCTGTTTGAGTCTCATAGTCCTTCACATGTGAGTACAAATCCAGCAGGAAATCACTCTGTTTAGAATTGTCTCCACTGAGAAAAGGAAAGGTGCTGTAAGTCCACACTGATGATACCAGCTTCAGTGTCTTCTCTCCTGTCTGCTCCTCCCACTCTGCTGCTTGAGACAGGAGATCCACCAGGAACTTGATCTGCTTTGAGGGATCAGACCTCCATGGATAGAAACTGCAACAAGGACAGTAACAGCTGATTCAGACATGGATGAACACATGAAACCAACCAGTCATAGCTAAAGATATAAGAAGTAGTTATACATTTACAGAATGTGCTTTGTTTATATGTAAAAGTATTTAATTTGAGAGACATTCACATGATGTATGTGTGACATTTAGTAATGCAACATTTGTTATGTCAGGAAATCTGAGTATAAATGTTACCAGATTCACCAACACTTGAAGTTTTATATTAAAATGTTTCTACAACACAATAATCACTAGCATCACATAATCACTAACCACCACACATGTTCAGACTCACCTCAGCTGTGAGATGTAGGGCAGACACTGAAGGAAACTCCTCACTTCACTCTCTTCATCTGACCAGCCCTTCAGCTCTACTGGTTTCTTCTCTGGTTGGAGTTTCCAGCACTTCTAGGAGGAGGGAGGCCTTTCTGTCTGGGAGGTCTATGGACCAGACTGCAGGAGCTGACTGGTAAACTGGCTGTAATGCTGGGAAGGACACTCCTGCCTGTTTGAGTCTCATAGTCCTTCACATGTGAGTACAGATCCAGCAGGAAATCACATTTCTGATAGCGATATACTTCAGACAGTGAAAACACTTTCTCTACAGTTGTTTGTATGGTTCCTCTCTCATGGAGAGCTGCTTGAAGACACAGATTCAGTAGGAATATCTTCTCTCTCCTTGTCCTCTCTATATTATCCTTCAGTAGAGGAAATCTGAACAAACAGTTTAAAACACAGATGATATACAGGTGAGTAATGAGGACTGATATGAGTAACAGGGTTGGGGAACTGAAAACCAATAGCACTTTATGACTCCATCTTTCTATAACAATACAACTATGAATTGGAATGTTGTTCAATTTCAATTCCTACTGAATTAGAGTTTCTACAGCATCTTCATATGTTCATGTATTAAAAAGATAAAGATGATGTAAAAACAGAAATACTATCTCCACCAGTTCAATGACACATGGACTCTTGTTGGATAAACTCCCTCACCTCAGCTGTGAGATGTAGGGCAGACACTGAAGGAAACTCCTCACTTCACTCTCTTCATCTGACCAGTCCTTCAGCTCTACTGGTTTCTTCTCTGGTTGGAGTTTCAGAACTTCTAGGAGGAGGGAGGCCTTTCTCTCTGAGAGGTCTATGGACCAGACTGCAGGAGCTGACTGGTAAACTGGCTGTAATGCTGGAAGGACACTCCTGCCTGTTTGAGTCTCATAGTCCTTCACATGAGAGTACAGATCCAGCAGGAAATCACATTTCTGACTGTGATATACTTCAGACAGTGACAACAGTTTCTCTACAGTTGTTTGTATGGTTCCTCTCTCATGGAGAGCTGCTTGAAGACACAGATTCAGTAGGAATATCTTCTCTCTCTTTGTCCTCTCTTCAGGGGATCTTCTCTGATCCTGTGGTGGAGGAAAACTGCAAGAACAGTTTAACAACAAATATATGAATATGTGAGAGATATTTGAATTTCTGATCGTCACATTATGGTGGGTAAAATACAATGACTCTCTTTCTAAACTCATCATCCACTTAAATTGTTCCATAAAATCCTGACTACAAAGATTGCATATTTTCCAAATGGTATGTGTCTGTTTAGTTTATTAAGTTAATGCAGAAAGCTAAACGCATCCTCTCTAAAGGGAAATACAGGGACAGACAACTACAATCTCTGAACTGTACAGATCCAACTCACCTCAGCTGTGAGATGTAGGGCAGACACTGAAGGAAACTCCTCACTTCACTCTCTTCATCTGACCAGCCCTTCAGCTCTACTGGTTTCTTCTCTGGTTGGAGTTTCAGCACTTCTAGGAGGAGGGAGGCCTTTCTCTTTGAGAGGTCTATGAACCAGACTGCAGGAGCTGACTGGTAAACTGGCTGTAATGCTGGAAGGACACTCCTGCCTGTTTGAGTTTCATATTCCTTCACATGTGAGTACAGATCCAGCAGGAAGTCACTCTCAGTTTGATACACAGAGAACAGTGACAGCAGTGTGTTCACAGCTCTCTGGAAAGTTTCTCTGTGATCTAGTGCTGCTTGTAGACACAAATCTAGTAGGACTGCTTTCTCTTCTGTCTCCAGTCTTTCAGGGGATCCTCTCTGATGTTCTAGTGGGCTAAACCTGTGACCCATAAAACATAAGAATGTCTATGTTCAGATAGAAGCAGGGAGAATGTGACTGCTGCCTCTTTTACAGACTGAATACTGTTGTCATCATGTCTATCTTGTTGTGTTGTTGCAATGTCTTGTTTGTCTGTCTTAGCCTTTTGATATATTGTCATTGGAAATAAGAACAATATGTTCTCAACTGACTTAAATAAATGAATAGTCACAAAGACATTGAGTAAATATATATTGGCTGTGGAAACACTCACCTGAGTTTGTTGATATGTGATAAACAGTCTAAAATGGTTTTGCTGAGAGCTTCACTGAGAAGAGTTCTCTGACCCCAGTGTAGACAGAGATGAACCCTCTCTAGACTCTGCTTCATCACTTCTTCTGCTCTCTCAAACACTCGTCTTTCACCCTGGACTGGAAGGTGCAACTCATTTCCACAGAGACCAAGTAAGCTGGTGAAGTCCATCTCTGCCACACTGCACAGCAAAGTTGTCCAGAGTTGACACAGCATTGAGGGGTCAGATGAATCACCAGAGGAGGGCCTTTAAAAGAGATTAGATTATAAATTAAATTATATTATACAGATTATTTCAAAGTAGCATGACACAGAAGTGTTTATAACTAAGTATCTGAATGGAAGAGAATATAATATATATTTTTATAAAGATCAGTTGCTTCACCCCAATTTCTCTTTCTTTGACTGGATAATTGGAAATAAACTGGTGAATTAAATAACACAAATATATAACACAAATATTACCCAAGATGTCTGACATTCATTGAAGGGTCAGATGTATCATCAGAAAACAGATTAGATCTGTAACTCAAATCTTACATTGTTTTGAAGTAGCATGAACCCAATGTTTTGTCATCTTTATAACTAACTCAGTACATGGCTGAAATACCAATAGTGTTCCATTCAAGATAACTTATTTGCAGGGATTTGGGGGTGAGTTAATCAATAGGACAAAAGTCTTGAGAACGTTTTTTAATTTACATAGAGATGCAACCTGATCTCAAATGGTAGACATTCAGCCATGATACAGCTGTGACAAACAAGGAATTAAAGGAGTTGCATGAATGGTTAGGTGATTACCAATCTTTCTTTAATTATGTTAGTTTGTACACAGATAATAAACTTACCCAAGATGTCTGACATTCTTCAGAGAGCCCAGTATCAGCCTTACTCCTTGGTCTGACACAATGCAGTCGTTCAGGTCCAAGCCAACCTTTCTCTCTGCAGACTGACTGGTCACATAAGACACTGCACAGCACTGGTGAGGATCAAGATGTTCTCCACTCAGGTCTAGATGATAGTCCAGTTTGTCCAGGAGAAGCAGACAGGCCTCAGTAGACTGATGTTCATACAAGCACTGACACAAAAACAGAAGATCTATCTCAAACTCAGGAGCACCACCTTCTGCATGATCTTGGTTTGTTTGAGATGGAAGAAATGTGTTCACCACTTCCTTGAAGAACCAATCTGACGTCTTCTTGATCTGTTGATCTGGAACTAGACCGTTTACCAATCTAATATTCCTCTCATTCAGAAGCCCACACAGGAAGGGAATCATGTGTTTTGTGTGTTTCCATTCTTCAGTCAGGCACTTCTCTAGAACCTCTCTGATTTGATCTGGATTCTGTAAGAGCCAAAGGGCACCAAAGAACTCCTGCATTGTGTAGTGGAGAAATGCACAGTAAGTGTCTAACACTGTGGGTGCAACCTTAACCATAAGTGCTCCCAAGAACGCAAAATGGACACTGCTTTCTTCACAACTCAGTGTTGTCAAGTTCATGTTTTTTTCATTTGTTGCATCAAAAGCAATTTCTGCCAAAGACAATATTTTCTCTCTGTTTTCTTTGAGATAATTGTCGGTATCCTTAAGTCGTTTGCCACATTGTTTTTGGATGCAGTGACGGAGGATGTTGCTGTACATTTCAGTTATAGTGCATGTCTGTTTAGAAGCCTTTGAGGTAGGGAAATAAATGCAGGTAACCACCATCAGTGCATACATTGGGACATGGCACAGACTGAACAACTCTAGGTTGTTTAACACACTGCTCAAGGAGTCAGGATCAGCACTCAGCATCTCTGTTAAGTAAGCCCTGATGGATGCATCACTGAACCCTTTCACCTCCACTCTGAACCAGTCTGCGGGCCAGTCTGTCAGGAAGTCTTCAGATTGATCTGGTCTGCATGTGGTCACAATCTTTGCATCAGGGAGGAGGTTCTCCATAAGGTCCTTTACTACCGACAGAGAGGAGAGGTCTGTGATTCCATCAAATATGATGACAACGTTTTCAGAGTTCTCCTTAATATCCTGTAACACTTCTTCTTTACTTTTTTTGGGCTCACTGTACATGTTAAAGAGAAGGTCCTCCAGGCTCATGGGTTTTCTGTGTGAAATGTCTCTCACGTCAAAATAAAACATGTAATCTAGTTCTCTGTGATCTTTCTCTGCCCAGAGGTTCAACATTTGATGGGCGACTGTTGTTTTTCCAATTCCAGGTTTTCCAAAAAGGAGGATTTTTTTCTCATGTGTCCTAAGCAGGTCAGCAGGGGATGTTTCCTGTTTGGCCGTGGGGATGAAGCTCTTTAGCTTTTAGGGCGAGCTTTCTTGCATCTTTTGCTCTTCACTTTAATTTTGGAGAGAGATGAATGCACATCTGTATCTAACACAAGAGGGGGTGTAAGATAAAGTCCCCTCATTTCTACATGTCTCTGGTAGGAGACTACAGCTTTGTTTCCATGCACTATTTGTGATCTTCCGTGCTTTACATTTCAGCTGTGTCTGATATCCGTGACAGGGTTTTGAACCTAAAATAAGGGTATTAAGGGAAGAGAGAGTAAATGCACTGTGCAAACAAATCAAAGCCAATCTAAAGGACTAGAGAAAATCAGGACAGAAAGCTACAAGGATACACTAGTAGATCTTTGTAGATTGAAGGTGCTCTTTTGGGGCTAAATGGTCATCAAAAACAAGAAGAACCAAGGGGCACTAAAGACAAAGTTAAAATGCCTGTATTATGATGGCATGTTCAATAGAACAATATGTATAAAACCTCTGATGCTTTTCCGCGTAGCCTTCATCAGGACAATGACAAATCTCTATTGAACATGCCATCATAATAAAGGCATTTTTACTTTATGAAGAGTGCATTGGTCGCACTTATTTTTGATGAACAATCTAAAAAGGTACATTAACCCCTTTCAATGTGCGCTTCAAATAGCTTCGCCAGCACCATGGAACCAAAGGAATAGTGCCTAAAGTACAAACCCTGTCTATGGAGCGCGCACAGTAAGCTAATTGTATACTATATAGTGTATACTAAGAGGATACCATATGATCACTTACCAACAAGGTAGTCTGTCATCTCTGGGTCTTCCTTAAAGGGGAAACAGCTGATCCATTGCTGTAAGTCAGCGTCGTCTAAGGTCCTCTTCCTTGTGATGTATAGAATCGTCAGCAACTCATAGCATGCAGCCTCTCCTTTGGCCGAGACCCAGTCCAGTATTTTTCTGGTTTGGTCAAAACGGTCAACTTCAGCCTGAATTTTACTGACTTCCTCCCCGTGAAGAACCTTGCGCTGGAACAGGTTTTCCACAATGAGGGGAAGATTCTGGAGCCTTCCAATGAGACGTAGCCTTCCATTTGTAATGTACTCTAAAGCAGATTGTCTTGCAGAAGCCATGTCCCAGATTATTTCTGCAGCATCACTGGTATGTTTCAACACGTAGGATCTCTGGAAGACGAAAGTACATAGTCAGTTAATAGTAGAACAGTCAAATAATGATTAGGTTTATTTATTCAATTTCACTTTTTAGCCCATGTAAACAAAACATAAACCAACTAAATGTGAATGTATCTATTACAATGGCGTAAAACAAGAATATAAACTCAGCAAAAAAATAAACATCCCTTTTTCAGGACCCTGTCTTTCAAAGATAATTCATAGAAATCCAAATAACTTCACAGATCTTCATTGTAAAGGGTTTAAACACTGTTTCCCATGCTTGTTCAATGAACCATAAACAATTAAATGAACATGCACCTGTGGAATGGTCGTTAAGACACTAACATCTTACAGACGGTAGGAAATTAAGGTCACAGTTATGAAGACTTAGGACACTAAAGAGGCCTTTCTACTGACTCTGAAAAACACCAAAAGAAAGATGCCCAGGGTCCCTGCTCATCTGAGTGAACGTGCCTTAGGCATGCTGCAAGGAGGCATGAGGACTGCAGATGTGGCCAGGGCAATACATTGCAACGTCCGTACTTTGAGACACCTAAGACAGCGCTACAGGGAGACAGGACGGACAGCTGATCGTCCTCGCAGTGGCAGACCACGTGTAACAACACCTGCACAGGATCGGTACATCCGAACATCACACCTGCGGGACAGGTACAGGATGGCAACAACAACTGCCCGAGTTACACCAGGAACGCACAATCCCTCCATCAGTGCTCAGACTGTCCACAATAGGCTGAGAGAGGCTGGACTGAGGGCTTGTAGGCCTATTGTAAGGCAGGTCCTCACCAGACATCACCGGCAACAACGTGGCCTAGGGGCACAAACCCACCGTCTCTGCCCGGTGTCAGGGGGTGGTACTGTCACGGATTCCTCCCTATTTAACCTGTTCCCCATTATGTTAGTTTGTCCTCCCTATTTAACCTGTTCCCCATTATGTTAGTTTGTCCTCCCTATTTAACCTGTTCCCCATTATGTTAGTTTGTCCTCCCTATTTAACCTGTTCCCCATTATGTTAGTTTGTCCTCCCTATTTAACCTGTTCCCCATTATGTTAGTTTGTCCTCCCTATTTAACCTGTTCCCCATTATGTTAGTTTGTCCTCCCTATTTAACCTGTTCCCCATTATGTTAGTTTGTCCTCCCTATTTAACCTGTTCCCCATTATGTTAGTTTGTCCTCCCTATTTAAGCTGTTCCCCATTATGTTAGTTTGTCCTCCCTATTTAAGCTGTTCCCCATTATGTTAGTTTGTCCTCCCTATTTAACCTGTTCCCCATTCTGTTAGTTTGTCCTCCCTATTTAACCTGTTCCCCATTCTGTTAGTTTGTCCTCCCTATTTAACCTGTTCCCCATTATGTTAGTTTGTCCTCCCTATTTAACCTGTTCCCCATTATGTTAGTTTGTCTGCCTATTTAACCTGTTCCCCATTATGTTAGTTTGTCCTCCCTATTTAACCTGTTCCCCATTATGTTAGTTTGTCTGCCTATTTAACCTGTTCCCCATTATGTTAGTTTGTCCTCCCTATTTAACCTGTTCCCCATTATGTTAGTTTGTCCTCCCTATTTAACCTGTTCCCCATTATGTTAGTTTGTCTGCCTATTTAACCTGTTCCCCATTATGTTAGTTTGTCCTCCCTATTTAACCTGTTCCCCATTATGTTAGTTTGTCTGCCTATTTAACCTGTTCCCCATTATGTTAGTTTGTCCTCCCTATTTAACCTGTTCCCATTATGTTAGTTTGTCTGCCCTATTTAAGCTGTTCCCCATTATGTTAGTTTGTCCTCCCTATTTAACCTGTTCCCCATTATGTTAGTTTGTCCTCCCTATTTAACCTGTTCCCCATTATGTTAGTTTGTCCTCCCTATTTAACCTTTTCCCCATTATATTAGTTTGTCCTCCCTATTTAACCTGTTCCCCCATTATGTTAGTTTGTCCTCCCTATTTAACCTGTTCCCCATTATGTTAGTTTGTCTGCCTATTTAACCTGTTCCCCATTATGTTAGTTTGTCCTCCCCTATTTAACCTGTTCCCCATTATGTTAGTTTGTCCTCCCTATTTAAGCTGTTCCCCATTATGTTAGTTTGTCCTCCCTATTTAAGCTGTTCCCCATTATGTTAGTTTGTCCTCCCTATTTAACCTGTTCCCCATTCTGTGAGTTTGTCCTCCCTATTTAACCTGTTCCCCATTCTGTTAGTTTGTCCTCCCTATTTAACCTGTTCCCCATTATGTTAGTTTGTCTGCCTATTTAACCTGTTCCCCATTATGTTAGTTTGTCCTCCCTATTTAACCTGTTCCCCATTATGTTAGTTTGTCTGCCTATTTAACCTGTTCCCCATTATGTTAGTTTGTCTGCCTATTTAACCTGTTCCCCATTATGTTAGTTTGTCCTCCCTATTTAACCTGTTCCCCATTATGTTAGTTTGTCTGCCTATTTAACCTGTTCCCCATTATGTTAGTTTGTCCTCCTATTTAACCTGTTCCCCATTATGTTAGTTTGTCTGCCTATTTAACCTGTTCCCCATTATGTTAGTTTGTCCTCCCTATTTAACCTGTTCCCCATTATGTTAGTTTGTCTGCCTATTTAACCTGTTCCCCATTATGTTAGTTTGTCCTCCCCTATTTAACCTGTTCCCCATTATGTTAGTTTGTCTGCCTATTTAACCTGTTCCCCATTATGTTAGTTTGTCCTCCCTATTTAACCTGTTCCCCATTATGTTAGTTTGTCCTCCCTATTTAACCTGTTCCCCATTATGTTAGTTTGTCTGCCTATTTAACCTGTTCCCCATTATGTTAGTTTGTCCTCCCTATTTAACCTGTTCCCCATTATGTTAGTTTGTCCTCCCTATTTAACCTGTTCCCCATTATGTTAGTTTGTCCTCCCTATTTAACCTGTTCCCCATTATATTAGTTTGTCCTCCCTATTTAACCTGTTCCCCATTATGTTAGTTTGTCCTCCCTATTTAACCTGTTCCCCATTATGTTAGTTTGTCTGCCTATTTAACCTGTTCCCCATTATGTTAGTTTGTCCTCCCTATTTAACCTGTTCCCCATTATGTTAGTTTGTCCTCCCTATTTAACCTGTTCCCCATTATGTTAGTTTGTCCTCCCTATTTAACCTGTTCTCCATTATGTTAGTTTGTCCTGCCTATTTAACATGTTCCCCATTATGTTAGTTTGTCCTCCCTATTTAACCTGTTCACCATTATGTTAGTTTGTCCTCCCTATTTAACCTGTTCCCCATTATGTTAGTTTGTCCTCCATATTTAACCTGTCCACGTCCACTGTTTGGTGTGCGTGTTTATATTATGTACGAGTGTCATTAGTGTGAGCGGATTTTCCTTTGTTGTTTTGGAGGATTTTCCTTTTAGTTCTTTACATTCTGACTCTGGCCTACCGCATTACACCGACATTCGTGACAAATTATAATAATAATAATAATAATATGCCATTTAGCAGACGCTTTTTATCCAAAGCGACTTACAGTCATGCGTGCATAATTTTTTTTTTGTGTATGGGTGGTCCCGGGGTTCGAACCCACTACCTTGGCGTTACAAGCGCCGTGCTCTACCAGCTGAGCTACAGAGGACCACTGATTAGGAGTCATTAATATAACATTAGATTAGACATCATTAATATAACATTAGATTAGACATCATTAATATAACATTAGATTAGACATCATTAATATAACATTAGATTAGACATCATTAATATAACATTAGATTAGGCATCATTAATATAACATTAGATTAGACATCATTAATATAACATTAGATTAGACATCATTAATATAACATTAGATTAGACATCATTAATATAACATTAGATTAGACATCATTAATATAACATTAGATTAGACATCATTAATATAACATTAGATTAGGAGTCATTAATATAACATTAGATTAGACATCATTAATATAACATTAGATTAGACATCATTAATATAACATTAGATTAAACATCATTAATATAACATTAGATTAGACATAATTAATATAACATTAGATTATACATCATTAATATAACATTAGATTAGGAGTCATT
Source organism: Coregonus clupeaformis (assembly GCF_020615455.1). Classification (NCBI taxonomy): domain Eukaryota; kingdom Metazoa; phylum Chordata; class Actinopteri; order Salmoniformes; family Salmonidae; genus Coregonus; species Coregonus clupeaformis. Next base: position 46,089 of record NW_025534522.1, on the reverse strand, counting down.
AATATAACATAAGATTAGACATCATTAATATATAACATTAGATTAGGAGTCATTAATATAACATTAGATTAGACATCATTAATATAACATTAGATTAGACATCATTAATATAACATTAGATTAGGAGTCATTAATATAACATTAGATTAGGAGTCATTAATATAACATTAGATTAGGAGTCATTAATATTACATTAGATTAGACACCATTAATATAACATTAGATTAGGAGTCATCAATATAACATTAGATTAGACATCATTAATATAACATTAGATTAGGAGTCATTAATATAACATTAGATTAGGAGTCATTAATATAACATTAGATTAGGAGTCATTAATATAACATTAGATTAGGAGTCATTAATATAACATTAGATTAGACATCATTAATATAACATTAGATTAGGAGTCATTAATATAACATTAGATTAGGAGTCATTAATATAACATTAGATTAGGAGTCATTAATATAACATTAGATTAGGAGTCATTAATATAACATTAGATTAGGAGTCATTAATATAACATTAGATTAGGAGTCATTAATATAACATTAGATTAGACACCATTAATATAACATTAGATTAGGAGTCATTAATATAACATTAGATTAGACATCATTAATATAACATTAGATTAGGAGTCATTAATATAACATTAGATTAGGAGTCATTAATATAAACTTAGATTAGGAGTCATTAATATAACATTAGATTAGGAGTCATTAATATAACATTAGATTAGGAGTCATTAATATAACATTAGATTAGGAGTCATTAATATAACATTAGATTAGACATCATTAATATAACATTAGATTAGACATCATTAATATAACATTAGATTAGGAGTCATTAATATAACATTAGATTAGGAGTCATTAATATAACATTAGATTAGGAGTCATTAATATAACATTAGATTAGACATCATTAATATAACATTAGATTAGACATCATTAATATAACATTAGATTAGACATCATTAATATAACATTAGATTAGACATCATTAATATAACATTAGATTAGGAGTCATTAATATAACATTAGATTAGGAGTCATTAATATAACATTAGATTAGACATCATTAATATAACATTAGATTAGGAGTCATTAATATAACATTAGATTAGGAGTCATTAATATAACATTAGATTAGGAGTCATTAATATAACATTAGATTAGGAGTCATTAATATAACATTAGATTAGGAGTCATTAATATAACATTAGATTAGGAGTCATTAATATAACATTAGATTAGGAGTCATTAATATAACATTAGATTAGGAGTCATTAATATAACATTAGATTAGGAGTCATTAATATAACATTAGATTAGACATCATTAATATAACATTAGATTAGACATCATTAATATAACAGATTAGACATCATTAATATAACATTAGATTAGACATAATTAATATAACATTAGATTAGACATTATTAATATAACATTAGATTAGGAGTCATTAATATAACATTAGATTAGACATCATTAATATAACATTAGATTAGACATCATTAATATAACATTAGATTAGGAGTCATTAATATAACATCAGATTAGGAGTCATTAATATAACATTAGATTAGGAGTCATTAATATAACATTAGATTAGACATCATTAATATAACATTAGATTAGACATCATTAATATAACATTAGATTAGACATCATTAATATAACATTAGATTAGACATCATTAATATAACATTAGATTAGGAGTCATTAATATAACATTAGATTAGGAGTCATTAATATAACATTAGATTAGACATCATTAATATAACATTAGATTAAGAGTCATTAATATAACATTAGATTAGGAGTCATTAATATAACATTAGATTAGACATCATTAATATAACATTAGATTAGGAGTCATTAATTTAATGTTACCAGCCTCAGTCTGTAGCTGAGATATTCTGGCTCTTTCTTTATTCTGAAGAATGTTTTTTTTCTCTCTTGTTCAATTGTCTATTTTGTTGTTCGTACTTTTAAAAACATTCACATCAAACAAGTGCACACTTTAAATTACACAACATAAATGCACTTGACCTAAAGCAGAATTCAAAAAATGTTCCACAAACAACCCTGTCTTACTATATGATATGATGGTTTTATGGTGTAATTATGTAATGTAATAGCATTGTGGGGAACAGGTTAGAGTTACTAGATAAGTGGTGAGGAGACAGGAAGTCTACATTCCATTATGTCAAAGGAGATGACTGATGTTTAGGGTAGTATGATTGATGGACAGGATGTAGTGACCTGGGGCAAAGGGTAATACTAACAGAGAAAGGGAGGCCTATGATGGTTACCAGATGTAGCTGAAAGGAAGGAGAACCAAGAGTATTAATGAGGTTAGATTTGTGTGTGGGCTTTGTTCAAGTCAGTTCAACTGATGAAGGGCAAAGCTATGTCCGTTAGTTAGATGAACCCACGAGCTCGAGATCCAATAAATACTTGGTATAAAATAAGTAAATTCTTGCATCTTGAACTTCTCAATACCAGCAACTCATCATAACATATATGATTTCACATAAAAACCTAAATGTATTTCACATTCATACAATAGAAACACTTACATATATATGAAGACAAAAATAACTGAAAATCTTTCTATATACCGCTACCAATATAGAAAACTGACAACAATACATTCAGCTTTAAGATACTGGCACCTCTGTAAAATTGTCTCTTATCTCCAGCACCCCACTGTCTGTGTCTAGCATGTCCAGACAAGTGGTGTTCCTTCGTGCCAATAACCTCCTTGTAAAACTGGATAAGTCATCATGTTTGCAGGCACCATGTAAGAACTGAGCACAACTGCATTTGCTCCTTGTCTCCATGACTGGTATGACTGTTGTCCCAGACTCTCACAGCTAAACATTTCTCTGGACCTTCCAGTAAGCGTGGACAGGTGAATCTCACAGGTAAGTCTTCCTTTCCGTTGACCTCTTGCCGCTGTACTAGCACAACATCTTGGAGTTCCTCCTGCACTTCATCCTCCACTCTATGCTGTTCAGGTCCTTCAGACTGTTGCTGGACCTGTTCTGTTTCCTGTTCCACTGTAGGTCTGAACTCCTGAGCAGTAGCCTGGTACGCCACTCTGGTTAACTGGGTTTTTTTGTTTTGTTTTTTTAGTCATTTAGCAGACGCTCTTATCCAGAGCGACTTACAGGAGCAATTAGGGTTAAGTGCCTCGCTTAAGGGCACATCGACATATTTTTTACCTAGTCGGCTCGGGGATTAGAACCAGCGACCTTTCGGTTACTGGCACAACGCTCTTACCCACTAAGCTACCTGCCGCCCACTAAGCTACTCTGATGGACCCGAGGACTGTGCTGGTAAGTATAGTAGCTTTCCTCTTCATCTGAACTGTCAGATTCTTGGTCAATCATGTTACTGTTTGTTGTCTGTTTTTGTCTTGGTGTTTTCACAGGTTTGGTTGGAGTGTCTTGATGCACTGGCAAGTCATTTACAGGTAACAGGAGGTTCCGGTGCAGCACACGAAGAGGTTTGTCTCCAGACTCTGACTGGATCTTCTACACTGGACCCTCTCTAATTCTCTCCACAACTCCCAGTAAGCACAGAGTTTCCCGGCGCCACCTCATTCCGATAGGTTCTTCACAAGGACTCGATCACCTGGCTGTAGAGTTGCACCTTTGACACCTTTGTCGTAGTACTTCTTCCCTTTCGCGGAGGACTTTTGACTGTTCTCAGAAGCTATTTTGTTGCATCTTGCATCTTTGTTGCCTACTTCTCTGCGAATGTTTGTTGGGTTCTTGTCACTGTTTCTGGGTCGAGGTTGAACAGTAGGTCGATAGGAAGGCGTGGGGCTCTGCCATACAGGAGGAAAAATGGTGAGTATCCCGTTGCCTCGTACAGTTCTAGACATGGACGATGTTTGGTAGATGGTCTTTCCACTCAGTCTTCTTCTCTTCTTGCAGAGTACGGAGCATCTGCAGGAGTCTTCTATTCATCCTTTCCACAGGGTTCCCTTGTGGATGGTATGGAGTAGTTCGAGAGTGTGAGATCCCTGCAAGCTGCTGGAGTCTCTGGAACAGCTTGTTCTCGAACTGTCGCCCTTGGTCGTGGTGAAGCTTACCAGGATAGCCCAACCGAGGAATGAAGTCCTGGAATATCTTCTCGGCTGCAGTTTTTCCTGACTTGTTCTTCGTTGGGTAGGCCTGTGCAAAGCGGGTGAAATGATCGACCAGTACAATCATATATTCATAGCCTCCTTTGCTTGGCTCAAGTTGCATGTAGTCGACGGAGAGAAGCTCAAAGGGTGCACTGGTGGTGATAGAACCCAGAGGTGCTTTCTCTGGAACACAGGGACGTTTCTGCTTGATACATGCACACTGTCTGATCACATAGTCTCCTACTTCACGCTGCATGAATGGCCAGTAAAGTCTTTCCCCGACTAGATGGATCACTTTGTCTGCTCCGACGAGGCCCACGTCGTCATGTAAGTTCTTCAGCACCACTGATTTCAGCTTGCTGGGTAGAACCAGTTGCTTTCGTTGTCCAGCCTGTCTGTACAGGATTCCATCTTCCATGACCAGCTTGTTCCACTCATGGACTAGTCTCCTTATTTCTGGTCCCATTAGCTTTTTTCTCTTTCTCATTTGGCTTCCATCTTTTGATTTTCAGCGAGATGATTTCTCTGATTGCAGCATCCTCGTGCTGTGGAGCCTTGATATCCTCTGGTGTGATGGCAGGCAAGCCTTCAGGTGACACACCACAGCGCAGCCACCCATGGAACATCCTCATTTTTCACTGCTCTGCTTCCTTGCCATACCGCTGAGATGACTTCTGGTGGAATAGATTCGGTGTATTCACCTACGTGGTTGTGGAGAACGACAGGACAACGAGACAGTGTGTCAGCGTCTGCATTCATTTCCTGTATTTCACGTAGTCGACGGAGAAAAGCTCAAAGAGTTGTTGTCTGTGTACTGTATATGGTAAAGGTGGGTGCATAGTATAGATTGCCCATTTAAGTGCTAAAAACTCAAGTTTGCCAGAGTGGAGGTGGTCGTTTTTCTCTGCTGGAGTTAGCGTTCTGGACCCATACCCGATTACACGTAGTCTCCCGTTCTGATGTTGGTAAAGGACGGCCCATAGACCCTCATTGGAAGTGTCAGTGTGTAGCACAAATGGGAAGTCACAGTCTGGGTATGCTAGTATGGGTGGCCCTCATTGGAAGTGTCAGTGTGTAGCACAAATGGGAAGTCACAGTCTGGGTATGCTAGTATGGGTGGCCCTCATTGGAAGTGTCAGTGTGTAGCACAAATGGGAAGTCACAGTCTGGGTATGCTAGTATGGGTGGATTGGTTAGCATGTCCATCAACTTGGCTATGATGGCTCTGTGTACAGCCGTCCACTGGACTGGTGTCTTGGGATGCCGTTGTCCATTGCTAACCTTTTTTGGCCTGGGTTTTTCCTCTGGTGGATTTGGGAAGTTGTTCCCTTCTCTTCCGATGAACATTGTACCAGCTCAAATAGGGGTTTGGCCATCCTGGAGACATCTTGGATGAACGACCTGTAGTAGCCGAAGAATCCCAGCAGTGTTCTGACCTCTCCAACTGTCTGTGGCTCCCTCTCCTTTAGCTGCAACACAGCCTCCAAGTCTTTTGGGTTGATTTGTACTCAGTCGCTGGATACGATCTGACCTATGTACCTCACTTGGCGTCTGAAGACTTCACACTTTTTCGGCCGCCGTTTGATACCGTGCTTCCTCATCAGACTAAGCACTCTTCTCAGGTCTTCCACATGTTCACTGAACGTCTTGGAATAGCAGAGAACACCGTCCAGATATGGAGAACAGCAGTCGTCCTGTGATCCTTCAAGTTGAGTTTCATCTTGAGGTTCGGAATGCAGCCGATATCTCCATCTTCCTGTTGATATTAATTGATATTCTTCCTGTGCAAACACGTCAGATTCTTCGTACAGCATTCTTCTGACTATTTTCTGTTCCTCTTCCTGTAGATGTTCTAAGTCAACAGGTGTTAGCCATTTTTCTCCGGACCCAACTTGTGTGTGACTCTCTTTTCTCTGGTCACCATGGTGAAGATGAGTGGAGCAAAGGAAAGCATCACTAGACTGACTCACATGCTTCGCCTGACAGTCAGGTGCTGTGATGACAGGTCTGATGTCATCCATCAGCTCTACCCAACCCAGCACTGTTCTCTGAGAGAGATAAATGTCATGTTGTGTGGAATTCTGAATTGGAATCTTTACCAACTTCGAGGCTCCACAGGGCAAATCCACGAGGCATGGAGACCTTCTGGGCAATGGCTGTCCACGGCTGGCTCGAACATCATTGTTCCTCCCTCCGGCCAAGCTCTGATTCTACATTTCTCCTCAGCTATTTGACCTGTAGGAATGGTAAGTCATTTCTTTCCCACTTTTACCAAACAGCTCAGTGACATTTCTTCATGGGCCATCATTTTAATTTTGAGATTGACACCATCAGTATGTTCACCTGTGATGACAGGTCTATTATATGGACAACATCATATCATATTAGTGTCTCCTCTTCTCATAGGTCTATAATATGGACAACATCCGGGGCGGCAGGTAGCTTAGTGGTTAAGAGCGTTGTGCCAGTAACCGAAAGGTCGCTGGTTCTAATCCCCGTGCTCACTAGGTGAAAAATCTGTTGATGAGCCCTTGAGCAAGGCACTTAACCCCTAATTGCTCCTGTAAGTTGCTCTGGATAAGAGCGTCTGCCAAATGACTAAAATATAAAAAATATATTATATTAGTGTCTCCTCTTCTCATAGGTCTATTATATGGACAACATCATATTAGTGTCTCCTCTTCTCATTGGTCTATTATACAGTGCCATTGGAAAGTATTCCGACCCCTTTAATTTTTCCCATTTTGTTAGTTTACAGCCTTATTCTAAAATTGATTAAATCGTTTTTTCCCCTCAACACATTACCCCATAATGACAAAACAAAAACAGGTTTTTAGAAATGTTTGCTAATTTATAAAAAAAAAAAACTGAAATACTATATTTACATAAGTATTCAGACCCTTTACTCAGTACTTTGTTGAAGCACCTTTGTCAGCGATTACAGCCTCGAGTCTTGTTGGGTATGACGGTACAAGCTTGGCACACCTGTAGTTGGGGAGTTTCTCCCATTCTTCTCTGCAGATCCTCTCAAGCTCTGTCAGGTTGGATGGGGAGTGTCGCTGCACATCTATTTTCAGGTCTCTCCAGAGATGTTCGATCGGGTTCAAGTCCGTGCTCTGGCTGGGCCACTCAAGGATACTCAGAGACTTGTCCCGAAGCCACTCCTGTGTTGTCTTGGCTGTGTGCTTAGGGTCGTTGTCCTGTTGGAAGATGAACCTTCGCCCCAGTCTGAGGTCCTGAGCATTCTGGAGCAGGTTTTCATTAAGGATCTCTATGTACTTTGCTCCGTTCATCTTTCCCTTGATCCTGACTAGTCTCCCAGTCCCTGCCACTGAACAACATCCCCACAGCATGATGCTGCCACCACCATGCTTCACCGTAGGGATGGTGCCAGGTTCCCTCCAGACATGACGCTTGGCATTCAGGCCAAAGAGTTCAATCTTGGTTTCATCAGACCAGAGAATCTTGTTTCTCATGGTCTGAGAGTCTTTTGGTGCCTTTTGGTAAACTCCAAGCGGGCTGTCTCGTGCCTTTAACTGAGGAGTGGCTTCCGTCTGGCCACTCTACCATAAAGGCCTGATTGGTGGAGTGCTGCAGTGATGGTTGTCCTTCTGGAAGGTTCTCCCATCTCCACAGATGAACTCTGGAGCTCTGTCAGAGTGACCATCGGGTTCTTGGTCACCTCCCTGACAAAGGCCCTTCTCCCCCGATTGCTCAGTTTGGCTGGGCGGCCAGCTCTAGGAAGAGACTTGGTGGTTCCAAACTTCTTCCATTTAAGAATGATGGAGGCCACTGTGTTCTTGGGGACCTTCAATGCTGCAGAAATGTGTTGGTACCCTTCCCCAGATATGTGCCTCTACACAATCCTGTCTCGGGGCTCTATGCACAATTTCTTCGACCTCATGGCTTGGTTTTTGCTCTGACATGCACTGTCAACTGTGGGACCTTATATAGACAGGTGTGTGCCTTTCCAAATCATGTCCAATCAATTGAATTTATCACAGGTGGACTCCAATCAAGTTGTAGAAACATCTCAAGGATGATCAATGGAAACAGGATGCACCTTGGCTCAATTTTGAGTCTCATAGCAAAGTGTCTGAATAGTTATGTAAATAAGGTATTTCTGTTGATTTTATTTATTGATCTGTTTGTCAATCAGCAGAGTAGGCTACCCTGTAATTTGTCCTATTAAAAAATATTCTCCTAATGTCTCCAGTCATATAAAGTGTGGTAGAATTGCAGGAAATGTGTTTAGGCCACATGTCTCCCGAGCAAACAAAGAAGAATATATCCTAGGCCTACTCTAGGCTATACGTGCTCAGACATGCATTGAACGGTCTGTTTTGTGAACAGGGATTGAAAAGTTGATATTAATTGATATTCTTATTAAACAAATGGTAGGAGCAAGAGCAGTGTGAGGGTTTCTCTTTTCTTGGCCTTAATCCCCCCCTCTCCCTCACAGTTGTAAATAGGTATTATTAAAAAATGTTTTGTTTCATTCAAAATGTATTGTTGGAGCTCGGAGCTGAAGTATTTCACTGACGCAACTACATCTGTGCATGTGACTAAATCCAGATCTAATCAGAGGCGTTGCCTATAGCCCTGTCCAGATCTAATCAGAGGCGTTGCCTATAGCCCTGTCCAGATCTAATCAGAGGCGTTGCCTATATCCCTGTCCAGATCTAATCAGAGGCGTTGCCTATAGCCCTGTCCAGATCTAATCAGAGGCGTTGCCTATAGCCCTGTTCAGATCTAATCAGAGGCGTTGCCTATAGCCCTGTTCAGATCTAATCAGAGGCGTTGCCTATAGCCCTGTCCAGATCTAATCAGAGGCGTTGCCTATAGCCCTGTTCAGATCTAATCAGAGGCGTTGCCTATATCCCTGTCCAGGATACGTTTTACTGGGAGAGCTCAGGTCATGTAATTATGTGCACGAGCACAAATCACCACATCTGTAATTTTCCAATGGACATGTCTATTAATCTGTTCCTGCTTTTACTTCCTGGCATGGGTCTCCACTAACCGGTGCCCCCGTATATAACCTCCCTACTGTTACTTCATTTTACTGCTGCTCTTTAATTATTTGCTCTTTTTATATTTTTTCTTAAAAACTGCATTGTTGGTTAAGGGCTTGTAAGTGATTTGAGGATATACCGCTCTGATTCAACCATGGGACCAGCTCAAGCATTGGAGCTAAGCTGCCTAGGCAGAAGGCAAGCGGTCTGAAGCAGATCATGAGCGAATGCCAGAATAAGACAACCATCTAGCCTGCTAGCTAACGTTAGCGTATAACATTTACATTTACGTCATTTAGCAGACGCTCTTATCCAGAGCGACTTACAAATTGGTGCATTCACCCTATAGCCAGTGGGATAACCACTTTACACATTTTTTTTTTTTTTTTTCGGGGGTAGAAGGATTACTTTATCCTATCCCAGGTATTCCTTAAAGAGGTGGGGTTTCAAATGTCTCCGGAAGGTGGTGAGTGACTCCGCTGTCCTGGCGTCGTGAGGGAGCTTGTTCCACCATTGGGGTGCCAGAGCAGCGAACAGTTTTGACAGGGCTGAGCGGGAACTATGCTTCCGCAGAGGTAGGGGAGCCAGCAGGTCAGAGGTGGATGAACGCAATGCCCTCGTTTGGGTGTAGGGACTGATCAGAGCCTGAAGGTACGGAGGTGCCGTTCCCCTCACAGCTCCATAGGCAAGCACCATGGTCTTGTAACGGATGCGAGCTTCAACTGGAAGCCAGTGGAGTGTGCGGAGGAGGGGGGTGACGTGAGAGAACTTGGGAAGGTTGAACACCAGACGGGCTGCGGCATTCTGGATGAGTTGTAGGGGTTTATAAGATACACCTCATAGTGTTCATACATAGCTGACATAGCTAGCTGGTCAGGTTGAAGATGGTTTGATCAAGACATGCGGAACCATTAGAAAATAAGCTAATTAATGGGACCAAGCGCCATTGCTGGATTCTACAAGATAAGCATTGAAAAAGGTGACCAGCGGTCGGGAAACACTCCAAACGGCTGCCAGTCCACCCATTATGGCATCATTGACTTGAATGGAGACGACCTTCTATTCATTCTTATTTATATGCTTACCCCTATATAGGACGCTGCGCATGCGCGCATTGGCGTCCTTGGTGGCTACAGTGCAAAGTCTGGAAAATAACTGCCAACATTTTGTAGGCAGACAGGATACTTGTTTCCCAAAATCCTGTTACTGAATATCGATCATCCATAACTCCTTGTCCATTGGTCCGGATTATATCATGTGTGTATATCTGTAGACCTTTATAGAAACCGTCTGAACCGAACTTTTCTCCAAACCGGCACCTTGCCCGAGTTAGACTGCGCGCAAGACGCGCTTCCACGTCTCCTACCACAGCCAAGCTATAGGTGCCGGTTTGGAGAAAAGTTCGGTTATATTAGGAAACAAATCAAACTAGACTGTAAATGTGTTGGCATTTCCTCTAGACAACTACATCTACTAGACAGCAGGAACTTCTCATCCTAATGTTGACTCGCTTTGACAGTTGGTCAGACTCTCAAGTCTAGTCTAGACCAGCTAAAATGTAGTAAGTAGGGCCTAACCTTCATTTAACACGTTATTATGATCGATTGTTAGAAAACCCTTACCACGTTATTATGACCGATTGTTAGAAAACCCTTACCTCGAGTCCCCGCTGCAGTGACCTGGTGTGTAGCTACACCTATTTTACTTCACTTATACTTCCGTGTATAAAAACATTATTGGGGCGCGTTCAGCAAGAAGCAACGTTTTGGAACGTTCAGATAGAAATACACTGTAGGACAAACATGCCTCAGACATTTAGAATAAGGAATCACATCCGCTCTATTCACGGCATTTCTATCGGCAACGTTTGGCTACTGAACGTGGTTTTAATGTACTACTCACCAGCAGGAACGCTGTCTCATACTTTCAAGGGGTGTATTCAATCGTGCATATCTTAGCTAAACGTTTTACAACAAAAACGAGCGTTTCTAACTGGACAAGTTCAGGTTAGTCCCTCCCTGTTTCGTCCGGTTTGTTTCCGTTTGTTTCCTGATGAATATACCCCAAAGCAAAGTTCAGTCGCCAAACGTTGCCGAATGTTTCAGATATAGTTACCACATATAGAGCCGAACTGATTTCTTATTCTAAATGTCAGAGAGACATGTTTGTTCATAGCAGAGGCCTATATCTACCGGAACGTTAAAAACCGTTGGGTCCTGCTCAGCGAACATGCCCCAGTTAGTTTAGTCCCGGGCAATGACTATAATTTCATTCATGCATGATGAATGAAGCCGCTCGGTTGGTCGGTCTATTAAAAGCTATAGGAATTATAATCTTAATGATGTGTCTAGTGTCTCTCGTGTTCTTTCTAGTTGCTGGAAGTTTGAATGCCAACTGACAGTTTGCAGGGGTTTTCTAGGCTTACTCACCATCTGACGAGCAAAGGGTGAGGATATCAACATAATATCAGTTCATAAACATACATCAATGCATTTATCGGTAAAGATAACAAGTTAGAACTTCGAAGTTGCCGTTCCCAAGAAATGGAACGTTCCAAAAAGGAGATTCCGTTGACGTCATTGACCTAATATGGTGCCTCCTGGTAAATGGGCGGGGCCCGGCTATCCCGAGATGGGCGTGCCAGAGGGAGATGCGTCATTTACACAGTCAAAAAAGTAAACTTTTGGGAAGTTTTTCTGTTTAATATCAGAAAAGAAAGCATCATACATGTTTGGTTTTATTTTATTTGTATAGAGACAAGTACAAACACATTGGCACATTGAAGGTTCTAAGCTTACATATGGAATTGTTTTAAGATGTTCTTACCAAAGATCATTTAGCTATTTGATTTTGAATTTTAGGATCCCTTTAGGTATAAAAACAAATATGTAAAAAATATATTTGATAAAAATTGAATTAGTCCTTTACTACTAAAGCCCATAGAAACACTTTGAATAACACATTAATAAATGGCAAAAAAGACAGTCAAAAAATAAATCATAAGGAATAAGGTTTTGAAGTGTCTGTCCTATATCTAGTGGATATTAGAAAGCTCAGGAAATATATTTATATCATATATTTACACATATTATACCCCTTTTTATTGTTATTCTGTTACTTAGCCAGAGACCACCATCTTGTTTGGACGCTACAGACGTCTCCACAGATGCTGAAGGCTGCCATTGGTGCATGTGGTGGATTGAGACGCAGCCCATGCATATCTCTATCATAAACTGATGGATTTTGACAGGGATGTTTTTATTCTGTTACTTAGATTGATGCCTAGTTGTATCAATAGACTCTAGGGGGGTTTAAAGACATGCTCCGGTAGTTTGGAGACTAAGAAATTATATTTTTTAACCTCCCGCTTTGGGCTGGATGTTTCAATGTGTAGTTCTTACATGCATAATCTATGAGCAGAAATACGGTCTTACCTCAATTAGCAATAAAATCCCTAGTTTGAAAGCGACTTTTCTTTAAGCTGTGCCACACCTTTTCCCCTATATTTCCCCCCACATGAGCCAGCCCCTTTGCAGTTTGAGTTCTAGCCAATGAGCTTCAGCCCCTCACATTTGAGTGACAGCTAGCAAGAGGCCTACCCAGCAGAGCGAGAGAGGGAGAGCAATGATGTGGTGCACATATCTGCACATATGTGACATAGAATGCAATTTTTGGGGACCACTTTTGGCTCCTGAGTGCTACTTTCAGCGCTAAACATAAGTACCAGAGAATCTATTTAATGGGTCTGTTGATAAGACAGTAGTTTATACATGATTGAAATGTTGCAGTACCATGTAGTTGACCTACTGTATGTCTGTCTAACTGAGTATTACAGTACCATGTAGTTGACCTACTGTATGTCTGTCTAACAGTATTCCAGTACCATGTAGTTGACCTACTGTATGTCTGTCTAACAGTATTACAGTACCATGTAGTTGACCTACTGTATGTCTGTCTAACAGTATTACAGTACCATGTAGTTGACCTACTGTATGTCTGTCTAACAGTATTACAGTACCATGTAGTTGACCTACTGTATGTCTGTCTAACAGTATTACAGTACCATGTAGTTGACCTACTGTATGTCTGTCTAACAGTATTACAGTACCATGTCTTGTGCCATTTAACTACCTTCAAACAGTATTGGCAGAGCAGTAGGTGAGTGGTGCAACATTGTAGCCTAGTACCAATAACAACAGTAGAGTGAAGGTTTTGCTCCTAATTCCTCTTGAAAAGTAGAAACATCAAGTACAAAAGCAAGGAAGTTGGGCCATATGTTTATAAAGAAAGAAGTAAAGATGACAGGACAGTTTTGAGTAGAACATCAGCAGTTTGAAGAATAGCTGAGTGGAATATGTTACTGTCATTGCAGTCATCAAGTCAGGAAAAAGTAGTGATCTCATTATTGTTTACATTTCAAACCAAACCCCAATTTGTTTCCAACAGACCCAACAACAAAGCATGGCAATTCCCACTCAGCTACCCTGGTCTGTATTAGGATACCACTGTTCAGCTATCGTGGAAACCACTAAAGTTCTGAAGTGTTCTCTTAGCAATGGCAATCAAATCTGTGGTAACATTAAAGGAGTAAAACATGTGTTGAACGGAACCTTGAACAAGTTCAACAGCTGGTGTGGTGGCTTTAGGTTCTTCATTGAGCGGTAGCAGTGGGCTCTCACAGAGATCTCATTTGGAGCCCTGTTTTTACCTGATACTTTCATAAAAGTACAAACACATGAAGTGAGAGGTATATACACATGATTAAACTTTATTTAAAGCATGATTAACCTGAAGCAGGACGGAGTCATGACTTAAAACACCAAAGCAATGCTTCTAGCCCAGGCTAGCTAGCGTTAGCATATTACCTTCAAAGTTGCAAAGAAAAGAAGAAACGTAAAATTTGAAGCCTTTATCCAGTTTGCTACGTGGTGTCGTACTGGATGTCCGGACGACCCTCCTTATATCATTAACAGATACTTTAGGCAACTCCAGCAAACACCTTGTAAACTTCATATCTGCCATCATAACAGTCTACTGTCACTGTCTAATGTTTTTTTCCGGTAACCGGAAATGCCCAAGCAACCTTACGCCAATGCGGAAGTGATGCGGGCATAGAGCCTATTCATCCACAGATAAAACGGTAAACCAAATTCAGGCTTCTTCTTCTTCTTCTTTGGACTTTATATATCGGTTGGCAACCAACTTTAAGGTGCATTACCACCACCAACTGGACTGGAGTGTGGACCTCAGTTCATCTTTCAATCACCCACGTCGGTAGATGCTCCTAAAAACCAATGAGAGATGGGAGAGAGAGGACTTGCAGCGGGTCGAGAGTCACAAATAGAACCGAGTTTTATTTTAGCGCCTGGCCACGTAGACGCTCGCTAACACTGTGGGTGAAATGATTGAATAACGTGTGTGTGTCCATTTATTTAGCAACGAGCGTTCGGCCAGGTTAGCTTGTAATGCTCCGTGCGTTGGCCCGCTTGCTGGCAGCATGTTCGACTGGGCGTCAAGAATTCAGCATAGCAAGTTTGAATGAAGGTCTGGTTATTCACAGGTAAATAGTAGTAATATGCTCTAAACCGCTCTGGTAACAACGAACTTTGCTGCCCTGTTTCCAATCGTCCACATGGCTGGGTGAACCTATTCAAGTAAGTAAATACATTTTGAAAATGTAAAAAAAAAACGATGTATTATTAGCTAACTAGCTACAGTGCATGCTAACTCAAATGAGCTGCTAACCTAGCTAGCTATCTAGCCGACTTTACATACTGTATAGATAGCTAGCTAAGTGAATTACATTTGACCAGCTACCTAACTTCATATTAGTTAGCTAACTTGATGTATTTATCACTGTAATAATTTTTTATCCCAAATGCATTTGTAGGTAGCTAGCTAATATCAATGGAGGAGGGTGAAAGGATAGCAGCCCCATCTGCCAAAGTGAGAGAGTAGGCTGTTCTGGAGAGGGCAGGTTCTGTTGGGTAGTTCCAGTCCCTAGAAGTGAGGACGGAGATAACAGTAACATAATATTCAGTGCGGTCTAATTTTAGTATAGTGAAGTCTGTTTCTTGTGAGGTTTTCTGTCCTCAGGTACAGAGAGCAGTGAAAGCCTGTCTGCAGATGAAGAGGTCCCGATGAAGAGCAGTGGTTCTCTGTCGTGGTCCTGGGGACTCGAAGGGGTGCACGTTTTTTGCCTTAGCACTACACAGCTGGTTCAAATGGTCAAGCTTCAAGTGGTATTTATGTGTTCATTTGTGATTCTATCCTTGATATGATCCTGCTATTGTCACATGCACGCGTGTGTGCACATGCATCTATCTATCCAATGTTATCATGATTTGTTATAAGGGATATGATACTTTAGTAATCCACAATGACCTGGTGATGTAAAAAGTCTAATAATGGCATTATCTTCCATATTCCTGCAGATACCTTGTAACTGGAGATTCCTTCAAAACGATTGCCTTCAGTTACTGTGTAGGGCACTGCAAGGTTGGGTGACCAGGGCCAACTGGGACTGCCTCCTGGGGGAATTCAGGCCTGTGTGTGAAGGCTTCCTGTGTCCTGCATAACTATAATAAATAAAAAACGATAACTATCATGAGGATGGACGCGAGGACCAGGAGGGGACCTGCAGCTCGCCGCCGTGTGCCAGAGGAGAGGTCTGCTGCTCTGCAGGATGTTACCAGGATGGGGGCCAACAATGCAGCACAGGAGGCAATCCGTGTGCGGGAGATCTTCACCTACTACTTCTTCGAAGGGTGCTGCCCCTGGCAACACCATAGACTACACTATGCACAACCAAATGCTCTTTTAAGAGCCATCCACATTGCAATAAGAGTATTCTTCCATTGACTTAGCTTCGTTAACTGCAGTTATTCAATTCCCACTTTCTCTCCTTTTGAGTTCTACTTCTCAGGTGAGGATGTCAGTACAAAATCAAAACAGGCTCTTTTAAGAGTCACCCATATTGAAAACAATTTGACACCCTATAACCCACACCTACACACTCAATCTGATTGATGGATTTTGCAGTAAGCAGGCTCAGGTGTAGAACTGTGGCTCCTTCCACCTTCAAAAGGACAGGCCAGAGGACCAACCATGGAGAATAGTAAGACACTCCATTATTTATATAACTACACTGTATTGTTTGTCCTCCTGTGTCTGTGCATGTTTTTCAGTATAAAGTACTCTGCAGCCACTTAGTGCGGACACCAGGTGAGGCCACACACAGAGATTCCTGTTGAACACTGTCTCTTTAACTACCTTATTTTCTCAATAAGTCTCTCTCCTTCACTTCATCCCTCTCCCCCCTTCTCCCTAAATCCTCTAGGTTATATCAGCTGTGTTGGTGAACCCCTCCCGCATCTGAACTGGCTACACAGAGGGCACAGCAGGATCAGAGGTGAGAGGTCACTTGGTCGGGTCAACAGGAAGTATTATTAAAGAGATGCTTTACATTGAAATACAGATATAGATGTAGTAGTCCCAGAGATAATGATACAAGGTCAGTTTAGCATTTCACCTCCTGATGATGATGATGACTGCCAGTGTTAGAATAACATGCCATCTCTCTCTCTCTCCATCTGTCTCTCGTCTGCAGGTATGTTTTGATGGGTGCCAACCTCCAGTCCAGTCCATCTCGCCCGCTCTTAAGATCACCTTCTGGCCAACTGGGGGCCCAAGGCTGTTAGGAGACACCGCTAGAGACACTGTTATGGAATTGTGATGACCTGAGAGAATATTAGGGTAGCACTGTAATTCATTAATCATATGCTGTCTTCCCTAGTAGCACTGTAATTCATTAATCATATGCTGTCTTCCCTAGTAGCACTGTAGTTCATTAATCATATGCTGTCTTCCTAGTAGCACTGTAATTCATTAATCATATGCTGTCTTCCCTAGTAGCACTGTAATTCATTAATCATATGCTGTCTTCCCTAGTAGCACTGTAATTCATTAATCATATGCTGTCTTCCCTAGTAGCACTGTAATTCATTAATCATATGCTGTCTTCCCTAGTAGCACTGTAATTCATTAATCATATGCTGTCTTCCCTAGTAGCACTGTAATTCATTAATCATATGCTGTCTTCCTAGTAGCACTGTAATTCATTAATCATATGCTGTCTTCCCTAGTAGCACTGTAATTCATTAATCATATGCTGTCTTCCCTAGTAGCACTGTGATTCATTAATCATATGCTGTCTTCCCTAGTAGCACTGTGATTCATTAATCATATGCTGTCTTCCCTAGTAGCACTGTAATTCATTAATCATATGCTGTCTTCCCCTAGTAGCACTGTAATTCATTAATCATATGCTGTCTTCCCTAGTAGCACTGTAATTCATTAATCATATGCTGTCTTCCTAGTAGCACTGTAATTCATTAATCATATGCTGTCTTCCCCTAGTAGCACTGTAATTCATTAATCATATGCTGTCTTCCCTAGTAGCACTGTAATTCATTAATCATATGCTGTCTTCCCTAGTAGCACCGTAGTTCATTAATCATATGCTGTCTTCCCTTGTAGCACTGTAATTCATTAATCATATGCTGTCTTCCCTAGTAGCACTGTAATTCATTAATCATATGCTGTCTTCCCTAGTAGCACTGTAATTCATTAATCATATGCTGTCTTCCCTAGTAGCACTGTAATTCATTAATCATATGCTGTCTTCCCTAGTAGCACTGTAATTCATTAATCATATGCTGTCTTCCCTAGTAGCACTGTAATTCATTAATCATATGATGTCTTCCCTAGTAGCACTGTAATTCATTAATCATATGCTGTCTTCCCTAGTAGCACTGTAATTCATTAATCATATGATGTCTTCCCTAGTAGCACTGTAATTCATTAATCATATGCTGTCTTCCCTGCTCCTCTATTCTTACCTCTTTCCCTTTCTGTCTTTGACACTCTTTCTCACACCTCTCTCCCCACCTCCTCTTTCTCACACCTCTCTCCCCACCTCCTCTTTCTCACACCTCTCTCCCCACCTCCTCTTTCTCACACCTCTCCCCACCTCCTCTTTCTCACACCTCTCTCCCCACCTCCTCTTTCTTCCTCTGTTTTTATAATGCACACCAGATGTGCATTGAAGTACAGATTTAACTTCTATTTAGAATATATTTTACAATTATATTTATAATGCATGTATTATGTGTTTATAACACTTGGATAATGAACTTCTTTCAATAAAGCGTTTCACATTCTCTACTGGTTGAAATTAAGTCTCATTTGATGAAATACTACACCTATCCAGTGTCCTCAGATCAATGCAGATGAAGGAAATTAGATAGTGAGATGAACCGGTTTAGTGAGATTAACCAGTTTTAGAGTATTTACATGATGCATAGGAAGTGTAGTGTACTGTTTTAAAAATTCTGTTTCTGTATATATGAATTACAAATCAGCCTTTAACTAGTTAAATCATGTTTGTAGTCTATTGCATAGTTACAATGTAACCATTGATGTCCCAGGATTGGTAAACACTGTTGAAGTGTATAATTCAATCAATTTCAATCAATCAATTTTATTTTATATAGCCCTTCTTACATCAGCTAATATCTCGAAGTGCTGTACAGAAACCCAGCCTAAAACCCCAAACAGCTAGTAATGCAGGTGTAGAAGCACGGTGGCTAGGAAAAACTCCCTAGAAAGGCAAAACCTAGGAAGAAACCTAGAGAGGAACCAGGCTATGAGGGGTGGCCAGTCCTCTTCTGGCTGTGCCGGGTGGAGATTATAACAGAAACCATGCCAAGATGTTCAAAAATGTTCATAAGTGACAAGCATGGTCAAATAATAATCAGGAATAAATCTCAGTTGGCTTTTCATAGCCGATCATTAGAGTTTAAAACAGCAGGTCTGGGACAGGTAGGGGTTCCATAACCGCAGGCAGAACAGTTTAAACTGGAATAGCAGCAAGGCCAGGCGGACTGGGGACAGCAAGGAGTCACCACGGCTGGTAGTCCCGACGTATGGTCCTAGGGCTCAGGTCTCTCAGTTGGCTTTTCATAGCCGATCATTTAGAGTTGAAAACAGCAGGTCTGGGACAGGTAGGGGTTTCGTGAGCCGCAGGCAGAACAGTTGAAACTGGAATAGCAGCAAGGCCAGGCGGACTGGGGACAGCAAGGTGTCATCATGCCCGGTAGTCCTGACGTATGGTCCTAGGGGCTCAGGTTCTCAGAGAGAAAGAGAGAACGCAGAGAATTAGAGAGAGCATACCTAAATTCACACAGGACACTGGATAAGACAGGAGAAGTACTCCAGGTATAACCAACTAACCCCAGCCCCCCGACACATAAACTACTGCAGCATAAATACTGGAGGCTGAGACAGGAGCGGTCCGGAGACACTGTGGCCCCATCCGAAGAAACCCCGGACAGGGCCAAACAGGAAGGATATAACCCCACCCACTCCGCCCAAAGCACAGCCCCCGCACCACTAGAGGGATATCCCCAACCACCAACTTACAATCCTGAGACAAGGCCGAGTATAGCCCACAGAGGTCTCCACCACAGCACAAACCAAGGGCGCCAACCCAGACAGGAAGATCACGTCAGTAACTCAACCCACTCAAGTGACGCACCCCTCCCAGGGGACGGCATGAAAGAGCACCAGCAAGCCAGTGACTCAGCCCCTGCAACAGGGTTAGAGGCAGAGAACCCCAGTGGAGAGGGGAACCGGCCCGGCAGAGACAGCAAGGGCTGTTCGTTGCTCCAGCCTTTCCGTTCACCTTCACACTCCTGGGCCAGACTACACTCAATCATATGACCTACTGAAGAGATAAGTCTTCAGTAAAGACTTAAGGTTGAGACCGAGTCTGCGTCTCTCACATGGGTAGGCAGACTGTTCCATAAAAATGGAGATCTATAGGAGAAAGCCCTGCCTCCCGCTGTTTGCTTAGAAATTCTAGGGACAATTAGGAGGCCTCGTCTTGTGACCGTAGCGTACGTATTGGTATGTACGGCAGGACCAACTCGGAAAGATAGGTAGGAGCAAGCCCATGTAACGCTTTATAGGTTAACAGTAAAACCTTGAAATCAGCCCTTGCCTTAACAGGAAGCCAGTGTAGGGAAGCTAGCACTGGAGTAATATGATCAAATTTCTTGGTTCTAGTCAGGATTCTAGCAGCCGTATTTAGCACTAACTGAAGTTTATTTTGTGCTTTATCCGGGTAGCCGGAAAATAGAGCATTGCAGTAGTCTAATCTAGAAGTAACAAATGCATGGATTAATTTTTTCTGCATCATTTTTGGACAGAAAATTTCTGATTTTTGCAATGTTACGTAGATGGAAAAAAGCTGTCCTTGAAACAGTCTTGATATGTTCGCAAAAGAGAGATCAGGGTCAAGAGTAACGCCTAGGTCCTTCACAGTTTTATTTGAGACGACTTTACAACCATCAAGATGAATTGTCAGATTTAACAGAAGATCTCTTTGTTTCTTGGGACCTAGAACAAGCATCTCTGTTTTGTCCGAGTTTAAAAGTAAAAAGTTTTCAGCCATCCACTTCCTTATGTCTGAAACACAGGCTTCTAGCGAGGGCAATTTTGGGGCTTCACCATGCTTCATTGAAATGTACAGCTGTGTGTCATCCGCATAGCAGTGAAAGTTAACATTATGTTTTCGAATAACATCCCCAAGAGGTAAAATATATAGTGAAAACAATAGTGGTCCTAAAACGGAACCTTGAGGAACACCGAAATGTACAGTTGATTTGTCGGAGGACAGACCATTCACAGAGACAAACTGATATCTTTCCGACAGGTAGGATCTAAACCAGGCCAGAACTTGTCCGTGTAGACCAATTTGGGTTTCCAGTCTCTCCAAAAGAATGTGGTGATCGATAATTGTAATACATACATGCAGACAAAGTGTTAATAAAAAGACTGGAGTTTGATCCTCCTGGTATTGGATATGACTGAAAAAGGATGTTTCACAGACATTCATACCTGAACTGCACCTTTATTTGCCAAGGTAGAGTACATGATCAGTGAATATATTCAATGTACAGAACACTATGTGGGGATCTCATGCATGGTAATAACTACATGTATATAAGACTTGCATCCTTGGCACAAAGTTATATTATATTCTACTCAATCCATATGCTTCATTAATGTCATTCAGACTGTTTTTGAAGTTGATACAACTGGCTATGATAGCTGAGGTTCATAGCTAGGTTCTGAACTAATATTTACACCAAACGTTTTAGGGTCCACATACACAGATCAGCTACATAGCTAGCTACACATCCATAGACATACAGGTATATTTATCCTCCACTACACAATAAGCAAGAAAATAGTTAGCTACGTTACTTCAGCTGCATTGCATTGCAAATATCAGCAAGGCAAGTTTACAAAATTCTACATTCAATTTGCAGTAAATGCTTTAACTAGGTAGATTTTTTACATCCACAGTTTCACAAGACGACAGCATGGTTTTCAGAATTACAATGTCATTCTCGCGTCACAACACCCATAAAGCTAGCCAGCTAGCTGGCTAATGTTAGCTAGTCAGATAACTTGCTAAATAGCGATTTTCGTAAATTAACTTTATGACCAAAGCATATGCATAATCGTTTTGTCTCTACATTATCTAACATATTCCTCGCAACTGTAAATGTTTTTGCATGATTCGTTATGATGTTATAATTACTTATGTCTGCTTCCATCCTAGTATTCTTGTCAGCCATCTTTGCTGAAGAAAGTCATGTGATCCTAACTGACCTAAAACAGGGAATTTTTACACTCATTCACTTGAACTCAACTAGCGAACACACCATGTCTGGAAGAGGCAAAGGCGGCAAGGGACTCGGAAAAGGAGGCGCCAAGCGTCACCGCAAAGTTCTCCGCGATAACATCCAGGGAATCACCAAACCCGCTATCCGCCGTCTGGCTCGCCGCGGCGGCGTGAAGCGTATTTCCGGTCTGATCTACGAGGAGACCCGCGGTGTCCTGAAGGTGTTCCTGGAGAACGTGATCCGTGACGCAGTCACCTACACCGAGCACGCCAAGAGGAAGACCGTTACCGCCATGGACGTGGTCTACGCTCTGAAACGTCAGGGACGCACCCTGTACGGTTTCGGCGGTTAAACGCGCTCTCTTCGGAACCTCAACAACCCGACTCGAACCCAAAGGCTCTTTTAAGAGCCACCCACATCCGCTTCAAAAGTGCCCATTCCATATAGTTTTTTTTTTTTTTTTTTTTCAGTATGCTATTTAGTAGGAAAGTATGAGCCACTTCGAGTGGACAGGGAGTATTAATTAGAGGATTCTAATGTCCCTTCCAGTTTTGTCGCACAGAGGGAGGCCTATATCTGACAGTGGCAAAGTGTAGTGACGTTGTTATTTTGGGTCAAGCAATAGTGGAATTTGGACAACATAAAGCCACCACTAGTCGGTAGACGTGGCTTGAAAAAGAGGGGGGACAGCGCACACACACACACAGTCCAAAATGCGAGCCCTATGTCTGACGGTGCCAAAGTGGGCAATTCTATCACCAGCATTATTTGGCACAACAATCGTGCCATTTGGACAACTATCAAAGGCCCCCCTTTTGAAACACACAATCCCCATCGGTCACAGAGCATAGGCTATAGAGAGGAGGGAGGGGTGAGGACCCGCATGGCGCGCCCTCAATTGTCTTTGTTCGGGAAGCTAGCCTCTGAGCGGAAGGCTCTTTTGAGCACTAGAGCTCCACTGGGCAAATAGCAGGGGCGCCTATGAGCAAGCAGGGGAGTGTCCACTGCCGCTGACTTTGCTTAGCTTCCTCTTCATAAGACGGGTAAGCGTCCTTCACGCCCTCATTTGTTTCTGAGAAGCAACGAGACATCATCATGCCCGAGCCAGCAAAGTCAGCGCCCAAGAAGGGCTCCAAGAAAGCCGTCACCAAGACCGCAGGGAAGGGCGGCAAGAAGCGCAGAAAGTCCAGGAAGGAGAGTTACGCCATCTACGTGTACAAGGTCCTGAAGCAGGTCCACCCCGACACCGGCATCTCCTCCAAGGCCATGGGAATCATGAACTTCGTTCCGTGAACGACATCTTGACGTATCGCGGAGAGTCCTCTCGCCTGGCCCACTACAACAAGCGTTCTACCATCACCTCCAGGGAGATCCAGACCGCCGTGCGCCTGCTGCTCCCGGTGAACTTGCCAAACACGCCCGTGTCCGAGGGCACCAAGGCCGTAACCAAGTACACCAGCTCCAAGTAAACAGCGCATTTGGACTGCTCTACTAACCCAAAGGCTCTTTTAAGAGCCACCCACTCTGTCAGTAAAAAGAGCAATTCCATCGCCGCCGAATGAATGCGTAGGTAGGCTGCGTTACATTGTAGGACCGTGGCTACATTGTATCATTTCCCCCGCCCGTTTCAGCGTAGGGGTTTAGCGCGCCTTTTTTGCACGCTGAATAGTAAGCCATGTTTGTCGGCCTCCATTCCAGGTGAAGGCAATGTAAAAATGGCACCATTTGACAAAGGGTGTAAATAAAAAAGCAGTCTGTTGAGTTGGATTGGAAAGAAATGCCTTTTGTCGTTTATAGAGCGGGATAGTCATTTTGAGTCGACTTCCTGAATCGGTAGGACACGGACGGAGTGAATGGACGCTCCATCATTGGACTATACCCTAATGATGTGAATGAGAACGATAATGGCAAGAATAAAAAGGGGGTGAATAATCCCGTCTAGGAAGAATAGGAGTAGGCCTATATATATATGAACGTAGCCCTTTTTGCCAACGGGTCATTTCCGGTCCAGGTCGCATCATACATATATAGTCCCCTGTAGCTCAGTTGGTAGAGCACTGCGCTTGCAACGCCAGGGTTGCGGGTTCGTTTCCCACGGGGGGCCAGTATGAAAATGTAGGCACTCACTTAACTATAAGTGGCTCTGGATAAGAGCGTCTGCTACATGACTTAAAATGTCCATGTAAAGTGTAGTACATTTGAGTCACGTAGCGTATTTTCCTTCCTACTACACTCACCAGGCAACAGGATAAAAGGCAGTGGCTTCCACGTAACAAAGTGGGGAGCGAACGGCCCAGCGAGCAGACTTGTCTCCGTTCAGAATAAAGTCATGTGGCCCGCGGAAGGGGGCCACATAAAGTCATGTGGCTCGCTGTCTCTCTCACTCATTCACTCACTCAGTCTCTCTCTCTCACTCACTCACTCACTCAGTCTCTCTCTCAGTCACTCTCTCCCTCTCTCTCTCTCACTCACACATCTCTCTCTCTCTCTCTCTCTCTCTCTCTCTCTCTCTCTCTCTCACTCACTCACTCACTCACAGAGAGAGTGAGTGAGAGAGAAAGACTCTCTCTCTCACTCACTCACACACTCTCTCTCTCTCTGTCTCTCACTCTCTCTCTCTCTCTCTCACTCACACACTCTCTCTCACTCACTCACTCACTCAGTCTCTCTCTCTCTCTGAGTGAGTGAGAGAGAGTGTGTGACTGAGTGAGTGACAGAGAGAGAGAGAGACTGAGTGAGTGAGAGAGAGAGAGTGTGTGAGTGAGTGAGAGAGAGAGAGAGTGACTGAGTGAGTGAGTGAGTGAAAGAGAGAGAGAGAGAGAGAGAGAGAGAGAGAGAGAGAGAGACAGAGAGAGACTGAGTGAGTGAGAGAGACAGCGAGAGAGAGACTGGGTGAGTGAGTGAGAGAGAGAGAGTGTGTGAGTGACTGAGAGAGAGAGATAGAGAGACTGAGTGAGTGAGAGAGAGAGAGAGAGTGTGAGAGAGAGAGAGAGAGAGAGAGAGAGAGAGACTCCCTCTATCTAGGCCTATATCAACACGCCATAACCCATGGGGCGCCAGCCTCCATAGCGCCAGCCAGACACCAAGACCCACAGACACAAAGACCGAGGCGAGTCACGCTGCGGAGTCAAGCAGGTGAACAATATATTAGTAGAGACAGCCAACCTACCTACCTACCTACCAGAAGACAACACACAATCTCACTGTGTAGAAATAGTAGGCTACAAATACAACAACAACAACAACACTCACACTGCCAGTGCACAAAAAGTACTAATACAATAACACACACACACACACACACACACACACACACACACACACACACACACACACACACAGTGCAAGTAAGCATGTCGTAGGACTGTTTATACCATGTGGATCCTGTACATACGACGAATACAACCTGAAACTTGAGGTACAACACTAGTCTCAGCCAGGCCTCACAGGTGCATGTGTTTTAAGGTCCCCAAAAGAGCATTCTTTAAAACACCCCTGACCACATCAGGGGACCCCAAACCCTTTGATTCCCTTGCCAGACATCTCGGCTCACTACACAACAAGTGCTGCTCGCAATCGGATGCACTTTTAGGCCATTTAGGAGACAAATAGCACAGGTAAACCAGTGCGCACCGCTCCACCCGACAGTCGAACGGTGAGGTTTTGAGCGAGTCGCAACAAAATGCACAGCCCTTCCGCGGGCCATGACTTTATTCTGAACGGAGACAAGTCTGCTCGCTGGGCCGTTCGCTCTGGACCAAAAACACGGCTCCGTCGGTGACTTTTGGGCGGATATAGGCGAACAGAAAACACAAGTGAAAGAGCATTTGGCCAGCCCAGAGAAGCCGAGCTGGGTGCCTTGAGTCTACATGGTTCTCATGTCGCGTTTAAGGCCAGCCCCCTGCTAGGTGTGGAGCTTCAATAGCGCAGAGCAGCGTCTACAGCAAACTTCTCCTCGCAGACCGTGTGTGTGTACCGGACCAAACGACAGACAGACATGGCAGAAGTCGCACCAGCACCCGCAGCCGCCGCGCCGGCCAAGTCACCCAAGAAGAAGGCAGCAGCCAAGCCCAAGAAAGCGGGACCCAGCGTAGGAGACCTCATCGTCAAGGCTGTGACCGCTTCCAAGGAGAGGAGCGGCGTGTCCCTGGCCGCGCTCAA
>NW_025534522.1:5000-12500 GCF_020615455.1 Coregonus clupeaformis | reverse complement strand
GTGAATTTTGGAGAGGCCGGGCCTCCCGTCCAATGGCCAAAGGAGGAGGCCTGCGCGACGGGCCAATCGGGGTGGTGGGGAGATGGTGTCCAATCAGCAGGCGCCACTGCCGGCTTTATAAACTTCACTTAGACATTTCGAGACTATACTCCCGACTGTCAGAGCAGCGACAGGGCCAGAACCAAGCAAATTTTTTTTTGGAACTTGCCAAGTTTAAATAAGAGAGTCGGGGCAGAAGTGCAAACGCTATTCTCCTTGCGGAGATGGCGGAGTCGAAAAAGTATTGGGCGATTCCCAGGATGGGTATTGCCAACGCGATAAGGTTTGCATGGAGGGAAAAGGAGATGGAGCCCTTTGGAAGGGAGACGTTTGGGAGGACCATACTCATGGGGGTCCTGAAGCTGGAGGTAAAGGACGTGTTGTGCCTCCAGGCGAATCCCCTGGAAGGGGCATATGATGTTGTGTTCCACACGGAGGGGAAGCATGGTCATGGGAAGGGTGAAGGTGGTGGAGAAGGCTAGACCCATGTGCCACTATGAAGTGGCGAGCCTGGCGAGAAACGGCTTCAGAGTGGTGACTGTTAACATGTTCAACCCGCATGTTAAGGAGGAGGAGGTGAGGGCCTTTCTGGGGAGGTACATGGACAATGTCTCCTCAGCAAGGCTCCTCAAGGACACACTCGGGTTCTGGAACGGGAGGAGGAGTTTTCAGGCCCTATTGAAGGAAGACCCAGGGGGCCTGGGGGGGTACCTTCATCCTCCAGCAATGTTTTCCCTGGGGGCTGATAGGGGGACATTATTTTATGCCCGTCAGCCTCCGTTCTGCAGACGCTGCATGACGTACGGACATAATTTCGCCTCATGTGGAGGGAGGAAGTGCAGGGTGTGTGGGTCAGGGGCGCACGAGGCGAAGGACTGTGGTGAGCCAAAGAAATGCCACGGGTGTGGATCATCAGCACATCTGTGGAGGGACTGCACGGCTCGCCACAAGTCCATGCAGCGGCTGCAGGGGGGAGCAGGTGCAGGAGAGGGGGATGGGGAGGAAGTGGAGAGGGAGTTCCAGACCCGAGCCAAGGGCCAGAGGTAAGTCCGGCTGCAACAGAGGAGGTGCCAGGAAAAGCAACGGGAAGAAAAGAGGACGGGCAGAGGACGGCAGGAAAAGGACAGGAAGGAGAGGCGGGAACGGCGACGGAGACAGAGGAGAGAGTGGGAGAGGAGGTGCCAGAGACGGAGCAGCGAGAGGAGGTCGGTGAGGTGCCGGTCACAGCCCTGGAAGGAGAGGAGAAGGGGAGAGGGGAGATGCCGGAGGGGGGAGTAGGGAGAGAGCGAGAGAAGGGGAGGAGGAGCTGAGGGAGGAGCTGGGTGTTAGGGGGGTTATGGTTTCCCGCTGTCGGTTCTTACGAAGAAGAGAGGGAAGAGGAGGGGGGAGGTCTGGGGATAGGAAGAGGGAAATGGGCGGGGGAAGAGGGGGAGGCGAAGCGAGTAATGGGAGAGAAGGGGGAGGTGGGGAAGAAGCTCCCACGGCGCTGACCCTCCCAATGCACAACTGCCGGGGCACCCACTGGGGGGTGGCAGGGCGGGGCAGAGGACGCTGGATCCCCGGTGCTATTTCCAACCGTTTTCTGGGTTGATGGGATGGAGGAGGATGGTGGTGAGCCCAGGGATCAGGAAACCCGGGAGCCGAACACCATTCCGGCATCCTGGGCTGGGGAGATGGAGGAGAGTGGGGGGACGACACCTGAAGGGGGGTCGGAGGCACCGCTGGAGGAGATGGAGCAGGGGAGCATCAGGTGAGCCTCCTGGTTTGGTTTTTGAGTTTTGGGGAATATTATTGCGTGATGTGTAATATGTATTATGTATTATGGCAGGGGTTATTTTTGTTACTGTAAATGTGAGGGGAATAAGGGAGGGGGTTAAGAGAAGGGCGGTTTTGGGGTATTTAGAGGGGGTGGGTTTTGATGTTTGTTTTATACAGGAGGTTCACCTAAGGGATAGTGGGGATGTTTTAAGGTTTAGGAGGGAGTGGGACAAGGGGGAGTCGGTGTGGGGCATAGGGAGGTGAAGGTGGAGGGCACTTTTGTGGGTATGCAGGGTAGGGTACTGGGAGCGGATGTCACGATAAGGGAGAGTAGATACAGGGTTATTGTGGTGTACGGGCCACAGTTGGCAACGGGCAGGAGGGAGATGGTGGACTGCCTGGAGCCGCTGTGTGCTACAAATAGACACTTGGTGATAGGGGGGATTTCCAATGTAGATATAGGGAGGGGGGAGGGATAGTAGTGCAGGAGCCGTCGCCGGACTAATGGCAAGCCATGGTCTGGTGGATGGGGGCCTGCACACTGTTCGGCGATGGCATGGCCAACATGGCGCAACTCTAGGGGGTCGAGCGGAGGCTCACTATATTTTCCTATCTAGGTCTCTGGGTCAGTTGTCTGGGCGCTTGTTGCCTGTGTTCTTTTCGGACCACGACGGGGTGCTCCTGCAGGTGGGGGCACCAGTCTGTCTCTTCGGTAGGGGGTACTGGAAGTTAGAACGGGAGGTGCTGGATGGGCAGTGTCGTATATGATGAATGGTGGTCATCATCGCTGTCAACAAAAGAGTCCGGTTTATGCTGCATCGTGTCAGAAGTTTTTATTCATACCACGAGGTTACAGCATAAATTACAGACACGCGTTGTCTGAAGAGCAGTTGCCTCGAATTATAATAACCGCTCTGGGGTTTTATTGTCCAAAACCCTTCTTATATAGACACTGCCAAAATAGGGTTACCCCCTCTTCTGGCCAATCACCAGTCTCCCTCGGGCGTCATCCTCAAAAAGGCACATTTCAAATACCATCATAAACCATCCCCCCCTCGGTTCCTTTAAACAAAGCACACGTTCAGTTCCACTTAAAACAGTCATAATTTCCATACACTACAGCAGGCTTTCGTCAATGCTTTTGTAGATTTTTTTAGGGGGCTTGAAGGCCTCCGGTCCATGTGTGAGGGGGTGTTAGAGTGGTGGGAAATAGTGAAGGTGAGGATGAGGGTTTTTATAATAGGACAGTGGAAGAGGAAAAAGAGGGAGGAAAGGAGGGAGGTGGATCATATCCAGAGGCTGCTAGAACTCGAGCTTGAGGCAGGCAACCTCGGCGGGTCGGCAGACTGGGAGAGATCCGCTGCCCTAAAGGCGCAGCTAGGGGGAGGTGCATGAGCGGAAGGCTCGCGCTTTCTTGATGCGAGCGCGTAGTGGTTTTATAGAACACGACGAAACATGTTCGGCCGTGTTCTTTAAATCAGTAAGGGAAAGGCAGAGTAGGAAGGTAATGTATGGGGTTAGGGAAGAAAGCGGTAGAGTAGTGAGAGAGACGGAGGAAATGGTCAAGGTGACCACGGAGCATTTCCGATGTTTCTTTCAAGAGAGGGCAGTAGATGTAGAGCAGGGCAATGTGTTTTTAGAACACCTGTCCCGGCAAGTGCCGGAGGACATTAGAAAAGCAATGGAGGCTGAGATCTCCCTAGAAGAGGTTGAGAGCGCCCTCAGGAGGATGGGAAAAGGAAGGTGCCCGGATGGATGGGCTGCGGCTGAGTTTACCTCAAAGTTTTGGGGTATACTTGGGCCAGTAGTCCTCGAAGTCTTGAAGGCCATCCTCGAGACAGGGGTCCCGGGGATCGATGGCCGTAGGTGTGCTGTCACTTCTGTACAAGAAGGGGGACGCCACAGATCTCGGCAACTGGCGGCCGTTGACCATGCTGTGCGTAGACTACAAGCTACTTGCGAAGGTTCTAGCGGACCGGTTGCGCACAGCCCTTCCCTCGTCGTCCATGAGGATCAGACGTGTGGGATAGAGGACGCTCTATTAGGTGGAACCTGAGTTTGATCAGGGACTCCATTGCTTGGGCAGAGGATAGAGGGCTGCCGCTAATGGTAGCAGCACCCGACCAGGCTAAAGCCTTTGATCGAGTGAATAGATCTTTTCTTTTCAGGGTGTTAGGCAGATTAGGTTTTGGGGAGAAGTATATAGGGTGGATCCGGTGCTTTATATGTCGGAGCAGGGTGCCGGGTGAATGTAAACGGTCACATGGGTGACGTTTTTGACCTTGAGTCTGGGGTCAGGCAGGGGTGCCCGCTCTCGGCACTCCTCTTCGTTCTGTACATGGAGCCTCTGGGGGCTGCCATTAGGGCAGACACAGGGGTGGAGGGCATGCTTATCCCTGGAAGCGGTGGGCTGCATGTTAAGATGACCCAGTACGCAGACGACACTTCCTTGTTGCTATGCAAGGACTCGTGCCTGACTAGGTCCCTTGCCATCATAGGGAATTCACCCGAGCGTCGGGAGCGGTCCTCAATCACGCTAAGTCATCCATTAAGTATTTCGGAAGATGGCGTGGGAGGACGGATGTGCCTGGGGGTTATCTCTCTGTAGTAGGGGCCCTGAAGATTCTCGGGGTCCTTTTTGAGACCTCTGGCTCAGCTGACGCTGAACTGGAACAGATGCATCGCAGTGGTGCAGAGGAAGGTGGGGATGTGGAGGGGCTAGGTCATTGTCTTTTATAGGCAAGGGTCCTGGTCCTCAAGGTGGATGTGTTGCCATCACTATTGTATATGGCATACGTCTACCCATTGCCAGAGAGTCTGAGAGTGCCTCTAGTGAGGCTGGTGTTCCAGTTCATGTGGGGTGGCAGGCAAGAGTATGTCAGCGAGTACGCATGCTCTGTCCCATCGGGAGGGAGGTAGGGGGTACCACATTTCCCCCTCAAGCTGGATTCAATTTTTGTTTCATATTTGTTGACTGAGCTGGCTCATCCGGTATACACCCGTCTGGTTACCTCTCGCGGGTGTTCTTCTCTTACCAGGCGAGAAGCGTAATGGTGTGGACTAACACGGGTCCTCGGGCGGAACAGCTGCGTGGCACTTTGGCTATGCGGCCAAGTGGCTGCGTGGTCACCCCGAGGTTGAAGTAGCCAGTAGGTTTAGATCACAGGCACCTGTACGAGGAGGTGAGACGGGAGGGTGTCCCGGGCGGTATTGGGTATCCCGGCTGTGGTTTGGGAAGGAGTGCAGGTGCGAGGTCTGGATAACAGGCTCAAGGACCTGAATTGGTTGAGCCCTCCATAAGGGCTTGCCCGTACGTTCCATCTTGTACGGGCGTAGCGACTCGATCCCCCACCTGCCCAAGGCCAACTTGTGGCGGGGAGGAGACGGTGCGCCATGTTTTTGGGACTGTGCTTTCGCCGGGGTAGTGTGGGCTAGGGCACAGGGTCTGATAGGCAGGGTGAGAGGGATTTTGTGGTTACATGGGCTAGGGTAGAGAGAGGGTAGGGAGAGCGAGGGGACGGTTAGGGACAGGTTTCTGCTCTGGCTTCTCATAAGCCTCTTTAAACAGGGTTTGTGGGAGGCTAGGCAGAAATTGGAAAGGACAGGGGAGAAGGGGTGTGGAGGGGATAGTGAGGAGGGTGGAGAGAAATTTGAGGGGGAGGATGAAGGAGAGGAGAAGAAGTGGGGGCAGCATGCTGCTCGGGAGAGGTGGAAGGGGGTTTTAGGATTAGTGTAGAGGGGGGTTTAGGTTTAGTATAGAGGGGTAGGGAGGAGGGTGTGTTTCTTGTGGCTGGGTAAAAAGGGAGGGAGGGAAGGTGCTCCCCCTGAGGTGTATCTAGTGTTATAGTTTGATTTTTGTTTGGTTTCTCATAGTCCTATGTAGCGTAGCGCATACATGATGTGATTTCTATGTTTATTTTCTCGTGGTCCTAGGTGGCTCAGTGGGGTAGAGCATGGCGTTGTGTAGTGGGTTCGGAACCCGAAGCCGCCCATATGTAAATGTATGCAAGCATGACGGTAAGTACAGCGTCTGCTAAATGGCATAGGGTAGTTTTTTTCTTATTATGATGGGGTTTGTTGGTTGGTTAATAGTGATGGGGTGGTGGAAAGAGGAGGGCGAGAGGATACTGGTGTGAGAATGGTGTGGCGTGATGCAAATATTGTATTGTATTGAAATTGAATGATTTATGATGTATGGTTTTGTGCGTTTTAATAAAAACCCTTAAATCAGAACCAAGCAAACCGCTCGCAAATCCACCGTGGCAAAGCCCCCAGGAAGCAGCTTGCCACTAAGGCTGCTCGCAAAGAGTGCCCCGCCACCGGCGGTGAAGAAGCCTCACCGTTACAGGCCCGGCACCATGGCTCTGAGAGAGATCCGTCGTTACCAGAAGTCCACTGAGCTGCTCATCCGCAAGCTGCCCTTCCAGCGCCTGGTGCGAGAAATCGCCCAGGACTTCAAGACCGACCTGCGCTTTCAGAGCTCCGCCGTGATGGCCCTGCAGGAGGCTAGCGAGGCTTACCTGGTCGGCCTGTTCGAGGACACCAACCTGTGCGCCATCCACGCCGCGCGGGTGACCATCATGCCCAAGGACATCCAGCTGGCCCGCCGTATTCGCGGAGAGCGCGCATAAATGAGGATGACCTGAACTCCAAAAAATCCCCCAAAGGCTCTTTTAAGAGCCACCTCATATTTCCATCAAAAAAGCACAATTGTTCCATGTATACACGCACCTCTACATTACCCACCATGTATGTTGTTCACTAACACGTCTAAAAGCTACGTATTGCACCTTTTCGTTGCCTGAAGTCTAGCTTCAATGTGTGTGTGTGTGTATATATATATATATACAACCATATATACAACCGTCTGGCATCATCCACTTCCTTTGGACTATAGTAGCACAGTAAAATGCTTTACAAAGGAGGGGGAAAAGAAACGAGTGATAATATAGGCCGAATAGTTACAAGAATTGTGTTCAGATGAATAATTGACACTATTAGTTGTGTGTCATTAGTTGCCTTGAATGTAGTCCAGAAGAAACATTGCATGCCAACTTACTTTGAAAGTCCCATGTTGCAGTGCTGCTGAGAGACTCATGCAGAGGCCCAAAACTTTTACAGTGGAGCACGGAGGCCATCTTTTGGTTAAATTTGGGTACTGCACACCATGGTTATTTGCTCTTTAGAGATAGCATATAACAGAGGCGCGCTTTCTGTGCCACTGGCCTCAATCAGGTCGGCCAAACGCAGATAATAGCGCACCGCGCACCGGTGCTGAAGTCATTCATTCACTTCAACTCAACTAGCGAACACACCATGTCAGGAAGAGGCAAAGGCGGCAAGGGACTCGGAAAAGGAGGCGCCAAAGCGTCACCGCAAAGTTCTCCGCGATAACATCCAGGAATCACAAACCCGCTATCCGCCCGTCTGGCTTGCCGCGGCGGCGTGCAGCGTATTTCCGGTCTGATCTACGAGGAGACCCGCGGTGTCCTGAAGGTGTTCCTGGAGAATGTGATCCGTGACGCAGTCACCTACACCGAGCACGCCAAGAGGAAGACCGTTACCGCCATGGGACGTGGTCTACGCTCTGGAAACGTCAGGGACGCACCCTGTACGGTTTCAGTGGTTAAACGCACTCTCTTCGGAACCTCAACACCCCGACTCGAACCCAAAGGCTCTTTTAAGAGCCACCCACATCCGCTT